>NW_022984779.1:587411-683214 GCF_010094145.1 Didymella exigua CBS 183.55 | reverse complement strand
TCGTGGGGTTCTTCCAGCGCCTTGATGGCTAAGTGTACTTTGAGGAACCCTGTAGATAGCAGCAGCGCGTCGCTGGCTTAGTGACGCGTTAGATTTTATTGCTTGGGTAGCAAGTATAACTCTATCTGCACAGGAAAGTAATTCAAGATCAGGTTGTTGAGCCATTGTAATTAATAGTAGAAAGCGTTGTGGTCTTGGCAGAGTGATTCGCTCGGTGGGGTGATTCGCTCGGTGGTGGACCACGTTACTTCTTATCTATACTTCTTATCTATACTGTACGTGTGCTCAGCGTCAACATTGAACTTGGCAATCTTGGCCTGTAACAAGTTAAAGTAGAGCTTTTACTTGCTGTAGGACTCGGCGTTGTGGCAATCTGAGTCCATACCTGTTGAGTACTAAGAGATGAGATGGATTGAGTGCTTGTGAATAAAGGAGGTAACCCAGCTCTTGCCCACTAACTCCTAGGCGACTGCTGACGCGAAATTTGAAATCACCTCTCGTGTAGGGGGTACATGATGAGCAGTAAGCTCTTCTATATACTTCACAAGCTTCTCCTCTTGTTGTGGGGTGAGCTTCTGTTGTGTAATTGCCTGCTCTTCACGCGATCGCGTCTCGCGTTGGTATCTTCGCGTCAACGTTGAGCGCACAACCCTATGCGTTTTTGCTATCTCTGTCCAGGAAGTATCTTCTGCATCTTCACAAGTATCACACTCTGCAAGGGCTTCTTCCAGCGTCATCGTGGCGTTGAATTATAGTGTTGCGAAGTATAGGTGCATAAGACGCCTCGACGCATTGCGGCAAAGCTAGGTAATCTCGGCGCTGGATGCTCAGCAACAAGGTAGTATTAACGTGAAGCGCGATTTTACGGTCAGAAGTGATGCAGCGTAACAGGAGGTCTTGCAGCGCGTTTACAAGCGAAGTGTGGAGGTCGTCATCGTTACAGGCTGCTATTCAGGCCACTGCAAATGACACTATCATAACCCCAAATCTACTCATAGCCATTATTTATTAACCTTGCTGTGTCAAGTCTTGCTCTCTTGCAAACTTGAGTCGCTTGAGTATGGTGCAATGACTACAACGCTCACAACATGATCACTCACGTGAAGAATTATTGAAATGGCTACATTGGGAGTTCGAGGTATCTAACAGTGTTACTATAAATTCGGGTTAGATGGACTATCAGGCAATGCACTCCTATGAAGTGGTCTTATGGAAACGCGACGTGAGCTGTAATAATGATGGTTCTCAATCCGACTCCAACCCGAGTGGAATTTGAGATGAGCAGACGTGGACCTACTACAGATGTCAGCCACATCTTGTAAATATGCCACAAGCGATCATGCCGCCCTACTGATTGAAAGCCAATGCTGACATCTTTAATTTGCAATTGCGGCGATAGAGAAGGGAGGGTCGAGATTACAGCCACTGAAGCAGACGTTCTGCGGATACTTAAGAGTACCTCGACTGGAGGAGGTCGAGCGTGTTCGTGCCTCGTGAGCCTAACCAATGGTTATTACACACCGCGAGCCTTGTGCAAGCCACATCGTTAGGTTAAAGTGCTGTTGACCGTATTCGCCTACCCTGACCATATGTAACTATGTCCTTCAGCGAGAGACGCGATATCTGGGGGCGTGCTCCTCTCGGAATATTGGTGGTCTTCATCGAAACAATCAACCAGTCTAACAAAGCGATCGAACATCGAAAGTGTCCTTGTCGAAATGCGTAGTGAGTGGATCGAGCCATGCCGTACGGTAGCAGAGAAAGTCGGCTTTCTTGGGAATATGGGAGGTAGTCCATGTTAGTCTGTCTTATGTTTGTAACCTGTTAAGTCTTCTGGAGGCTACAATGAGTCTGCTGTTGCAGCCGGCTTGTTCTGGTTTTAGAAGCTTGGCCGCTGGACTTCGCTCTAGGTAAGATCTTCTCATCAGTTAGGAAATGACCACGCTGCAATTGCACGATTTCCGCCGGATGTAACTTGAGTCTATTCGTTCGTGGGACAGTTGTCGCTCCAATATATTACAGATATCGGTGTTGTACAGGGTATAATCGTGCCGGCCAGCAGCTGGGGTATTCAGAGTTTTCACTCTTTTGGTGTATCTGTAGGTGGCTGGTTCTTGTCTGTCAGGCGTTCTTCGCCCGCTGGTGATGCGTGGGTGTGGAAGTGCGCAGAGCGTGGGGTGGAAGAGCCGTCGTCCCAGAATTCGACATCGCCCTCTGCGCTCAGAGAGCCGCGCTTGACAAGTCCGCCCTTCTCCTTCATCAAGTCTTCGATTGTGATAGATTTGTCGGAAAAGATCTGAACTCATTAGCTAATACGGTACAAGATCCTTCCTTCGATGTACCTTCAGATGGTCACTGATCAAGTGCCTGTTCTTGCAATCAGGACATGATATCAAGATAGTGCCCTTGTGGTATCCTTGTTTTGACAGCCTGTGCGACGAACGAGTCTTGCAAACATTGCAAGTAAATGTAAGCTCGTAGGAAGGCACTTGATCGCGGTCGAGTCGCGATTCTGGTGCCTGGATCGATGTGTTCTGCGGCGGTGTGGATGCGCTAGATTCGAAACGTGCAGTAGAAGGAAGGCGTGCTCTATCAACGACGATCGAGGGGCGGATGAGGATTGACGTTCGTGGCGTGTATATAAGGCGCTTTGAGGTGGCAGGAATGTGTTCAATAGGGCGAGCCCAAGCTAATCGAGGTGCAGTTGTGCGGACGCATGGGCGCAACAAAGACATATAAGAGCACATGATGGCTGAAATACGAGCGATGCAAGTCAGGAAGGGACGTCGAACAAAACGCAGCGTTAATTTGTGAGCGTGAACATGAAGCTTGAATTGAAGCTGCGGACAAAACCGTCTCCACCGAACGCCGCCGAACGCCAAGGACATCGATGTCATCTGCATGCGGGAACCGCGAGCATCCCCGCTAAGACAGCGAGGCGTGAACACTACCACCGTACCCTCGCATCGCCCGTTCGCTGTTCTTGACTGCTGTCGCTGCCGCCGTTTGGCTCTGTCTAGTCGCTCCCTCCTTCACTACCACAGCGCGCACGTCGACCCCGCCACCAAGGCCTTCCCACCACGCCGCCTCCGCAGCCGAAGGGTCCACACCTCTCGAGCACTCGTCTTAGCTTTCACTTCCAGGAAATATGATCGCCGGACGCGGTAGACAGCGAATTCGGCCTCCGCGCAGGGTACGTTTATCTTCCATTCACCTTCCCCGGCAGCTATACATCACCCTCAGCCGCGTCTGCCTTTCTTGATCATCACCACTAACAATGGCGCGAAAGCAGGGTCTGCACGGCGACGAGATCGACTTCGAAAACACGTGGGCGACAATCGAAGCTGCCTTCCGCGAGATCCACACCAAGAACGCTTCGAAGCTATCATATGAGGAGCTCTACCGCCACGCCTACCGCATCGTTTTGAAAAAGAAGGGTGAAGATCTGTACCGGAATGTCCACGAATTTGAGCGCAAATGGCTGAGCAGTGAAGTTCGCGCGGCCATTCAGCAGTTGCTCTCACCAAACCTCCTCGTGGATGTGCAGAGTCTGGGCGGTACCACTGCGAACGAGCGACGAGTTGCGGGCGAGAAATTCCTCAAGGGCTTGAAACAGGCATGGGGTGACCACCAGGTCTGTATGAGCATGTTGGCAGATGTGCTCATGTACATGGTGAGTTACAATTTGGGTACTACCCGGTAGTGTGAGGACTAACAATGGCCTTTCAGGACAGAGTGTATTGCGCAGACCACCGCCGACCGTCGATTTTCAATGCCGCTATGGTCCTCTTCCGAGACGAGATACTGCGATCACTTGTCTCCGAACACGATGCGCGGCTCCTCCTCGACCTACTGAATCACGTCATCCTCGACCAAATTCAAATGGAGCGCGATGGCGATGTCATCGATAAGCACCTCATCAAGTCATGTGTTTGGATGCTGGAGGGGCTTCACGAAGAGGAGACCGAGTCAGAAGAGCAACGTCTGTACAACGTCTCGTTCGAGCGGGAGTATCTGGATACTAGCAGGGAATTTTACAAGAGCGAGTCAGAGCTGCTGTTGCGCGACTCTGATGCCGGTGCATACTGCAGGTACGCTCGAAGGAGAATCTACGAGGAGGATGAGCGATGCAAGCAGACGCTTCTGGAGAGCACAGGATCGAAGATTCAAAAGGTCGTTGAGGATGAGCTGATCAAGAACCGCATCCACGAGCTCGTGGAGATGGAGAGCGGAGTACGGTTCATGATTGAGAACGACCGAATGGAGGAGCTGAATCTCGTATACGATCTGAACAGGCGGGTGGACGAGAAGAAATTGGAGCTCACGCGAGCAATCCAGAAGCGCATCGTCGGTATGGGTACAGACGTCAACAACGACGCCATTGCCGCATCACAAGCGACTCCTGCGCCTGTACCCGCAGCGGCAGCCGACCCAGCGGACAAGAATAAGAAGGTTACACAGGAGAAGGCCATCAACCAGCAGACAGTCGCCGCTATCAAGTGGGTGGAGGATGTGCTCACGCTGAAGGACAAGTTTGACCGTATCTGGCGCGACTCATTTGAAGCAGACGCCCTCTTACAGCAGGCGGTGACCAGGAGCTTTGCCGAATTCATCAACTCGCCAACATTCCCACGCTCCTCCGAGTACATTTCGCTCTTCATCGACGAGAACATGAAGAAAGGCATCAAGGGCAAGACAGAGATGGAGATTGACGCCGTCCTGGAGAAGGCCATCATTCTGCTGCGATATGTCCAAGATAAGGACTTGTTCGAACGCTACTACAAAAAGCATCTCTGCAGGCGCTTGTTGATGAACAAGTCAATCAGCAACGAGGTCGAGAAGCAGATGATCTCAAAGATGAAGATCGAGCTTGGAAACAACTTCACACTAAAGTTGGAAGCAATGTTCAAGGACATGACCATCTCCGAGGAACTCACCGCAGGCTTCAAGAAACATGTTGAGGGTCTCGGCGAGAAGGATCCGAAGCGCATCGACCTAAATATCAATGTGCTTACCAGCATGACGTGGTCACTCGAAACCATTGGCGGCTCCGTCGAGGATGGCGAAGGACGGCCACGGTGCAACTTTCCTACTGCTGTGGAGAAGGTGAAGCGTGGTTTCGAGAAGTACTACAATGAAAAGCACTCTGGACGACAGCTTACCTGGCTTGCCAACATGGGATCAGCGGACATTCGAGCTAGCTTTAAGAAAGTGCAGCAGAAGGATGGTTCGTTCAAGGAGCGTCGCCACGAACTCAACGTACCTACTTACGGCATGGTCATTCTGCTCTTGTTCAACGACTTGCCTGCCAATCAACATATGACCTTCGAGGAGATCCAGGCGCAGACGAACATTCCAGCGCCTGATCTTATCCGGAATCTACAGTCGCTGGCTGTTGCACCAAAGACACGTATTTTAACCAAGGAGCCCATGTCCAAGGACGTCAAGCCTACTGATAAGTTCTTCTTCAATGAGGGCTTCAACGGCAAATTCGTCAAGATCAAGGTCGGAGTGATCAGCAGCGGCAACAAGGTCGAGAGCGACCGAGAACGACGAGAGACCGAGAAAAAGAATGACGATTCGCGACAGTTCTGTATCGAGGCTGCTGTTGTTCGAATCATGAAGTATGTATTTCATATCTATGCTCATCTGATCCCTACTAACTGGATCAGGCAACGCAAAGAGCTTTCACATCAGCAGCTTATTCTCGAGACTCTCAGCCAGCTGGCTAGTCAGTTCAAGCCCGAAGTCAATATGGTGAAGAAACGTATAGAGTCGCTCATCGAGCGGGAGTACCTTGAGCGCATTGATGGAGCAAAGGTAGACTCATATCGATATCTTGCATAGACCTGGTGATCAGGCGTTGTAGCATAGGCGTTTGGCGAACATTGCGTTTGGGCAGATTCCCCTGGCGGTTCGCATGGCACGGCGTAAGGAAGATGTCTACGACCTGGGACATACAGGTGTCTACAGAGTATCTGGTGGCATAGCATCAAGTCCCGAATCTGGAGATTATCGAATCGAAAACACGTCGAAAAAGATCACCCCAGCTGTTCGTCGCGCCTCCTCGTTTCGACCTCGAGCACTGGCCGTGAACTAGATCTGCCAGTTCATCACGAGTGTCGCAATGTCAGCGGGTGTTTCGAAACCGACACTAACAGAACGCAGAACTATCTTTGCTTTGACACGAACCAAACGGAGATGACCTCTACGGTGGCGACCAGAGTGTCCATACACAGCCGTCTTGAAAGGCCTCAATATGGCAAGAAACAGCGGTAAGTAGAGCAGCACTGAAGTCAGCACCACGTGAAGCCATCAGGACAATACGGCTCGGACAGCTAGCAACTATCAAATAGATGCTTTGGTACACTAGCGATCCGAATCTGGCGTTTCACGGAAGCACACTTCTAGAATCGATCATCACGGTTCACATGTTCGCCACGATGACTGTGATCGCCATCTGATCAATTCGATTGATCTTCTAGAATCTGCCTCCCCAGCAAGACGACTGTCGAAGTTGATTCCGTCAAACATCTCAAAGACTTCTGCCCAACATGACTTTCAACATCAAGTCAAGCAATCGGTCACCTCGATGTTGAGAAATGAAAATTGGTTCAACGCTGCAACGGCGCACAAACTTGCATAAGTTTGCATAACACTAATGCAGGACTAGACGACGCTTATTGATAGCTGCAGTTTTCCGCTTCTCATGGTTCCCATTGGCTCGTCTACCCAAATGCTGCTTGAGTCTCAGCCAATGATCATCACAATGGCAGAAACCGTGATAAGAAATGTGGGAAACCCACGGGACGAGGGTGCTGGAGTTGTGGGGAGACAATTCTCGAGCGCAAATCTGAGGTGTGTGTGGAGAAGGCTTCTGCGGGCATCAAGATCGCAACGGCGGTGGATCTTGATGACGTTGGAGCGTTGCAGTTGCGCCCGGGAGGCCCACGGGCGCTGGGGAGCCGGACCGAGAGCTGGCGCATGCCTTGTTGGCAGAGCTGTTGGATGCTCAGCTCACGAGAACACAACGGTGTTCATGAAGGACTAGAAAACCGGGAGTCTTGGAAATAGAGTGCCCCTGCAGCGACACCATAGCAGTTCTCGCAGCAGCTCGCCTGCTCAAACACGCGGCTCCCGACACGTAGAACCGCGCGACCACGGCGCTAGAATGGAGGGACATCCTTGACATGCTGTGTTCTCTTGTTCGCAGGTCATCGCAGCGCTCTTTGTCATCACACATTTCAGATATGATAGGAACGTTGCGACACGAGCTGAGCAGAGACAATGCTCGATTGCAGACAGCAGCCCCCAGCTGTGCGCGATTGAGTCTCGTGTTCTCACGTCCCATCGCGTGCCGTAGGCTCAGTGTTGCCATGCCACGCAACTCCGCGCCGGTGCGTCAATAACGCAATGGCAGATAATGCACGTTACGTAGCCTCGCCTTTAACTCCTTTCACCTTCATGGATGAACAACGTGGCATACCTAATGCAACTGCTAGCAGCGCAATGAGGTGCACAAATGTCGTCTCTCTATTTCAGCAGACAATAAATCGCCGAGTCGATCACACGCACAGGAAATGAAGACGCCGCTGGGGTCGCCAAGCGCGCGATGCCAGCAACAACATCCATGCCGAACGAGAGTGGATGGAGCTCCGGGGCCAGCGAGAGATGGTGCCATGCCTGTCCTGCTGTGGGACGACCCTCAATGGTGCAGTATGGGACGGCTGACGGTGGCCGAGCGAGATGATGTTCATGTTACGAGCAATCCTGATCCTCACAAGAATGACATCTACCTTCACCGCCGACATGTCAATGTGGATGACGTGCGAACGCATGCCGCTGATTGCTTTTGGCTTCGTCCCCCTGACGGCTGTTCCTGACGGGTGTGCGGGTTCCTGAATGGTCGAAACGATGGCGCTCGACGGCGTCAAATGAGGCAGCGCCACCATGGCCCCGCTCGACAAGTCAAGCTTTTGTCAGGCCGATCACCGACCAGCATCAGTCACACTTTTGCAGGTGTGCCGCCGATATCTTAGGCTGCATGCTAACTGCGATTGGCTGGAGTGCTCATTTCCACGACACAGGCTCCTTGACGCTTGCCCCTCGCCGGCAGCCGCCAGCTGAATGCAGGCCATCCTTGGTGCGACCGGGACTGGAAAAGTTTGTTTGCGAGAGCGCTCTGCTGTCGCTGTGTGGAAGCCTTCCAGGCCCTACCCTAGCCATGGAGGGATCCGCTCTCCCCGTTTTCGTATATGAACTGAGGCCACCCCGTACCCCCATCTCGCCCACAACGTTCCAAACTCCCACCAGAGCTGTCGCAATCTTTCCCTACGAGCATCCGCTCCCCACGTTCCTTCGAACACCACATTCATTGCGATACGGCTTCAGCCCTGGTCGGCTCGTTCCCTGTACTCTTCACGAAGTCGCCTGTTCTACAACGCACAAGATACCCTGTCTACCTCAATATGTCTTCCATGACCAAGATCAGCCTTTTGGCTCTCATCGGCGCCGCCGCCGCTCACCCTTCCTACGGTGCTCACTCCAAGTTCCATTCTAAGCCCGCTGCTGGCACTGGAAAGCCCTACCCCACTGGCGGATGGTCCGGCAACTACAACAGCACTTCTGTTCAGGTTCCTGCCGGCACTGCTTCTTACGATTCTTACGAGCCTGGCAAGACCTCCACCGTTGACATCACCACCACCTCCACCAGAACCATCTACTCCACCATCTACGGAACTCCTGCTGCTCAGTCCGCCGTCGTCGCTGACATCTCTTCCAAGCCTGCCAGCAACCAGTGCGGTCCCGCTACCGTCACCGTCACTGCCACCGAGAAGGCCACCGTCACCGTCACCCCTGGCGTCCCCTCCTCCAAGGTCGTTGTTCCCTCCAAGGCCGGCGAGTCCAGCTATGCTGTCATCTCCTCGACCCCTGCTGCTGAGAAGCCCACTTCCTCCAAGCCTGCTGTTGCTACATCCTCTGCTCCCGCTGCGTACAGCTCCATGCCTGTTATAGCTTCCAGCAAGGCTTCTGAGTACGAGGTCTACACCCCTTCTGCCTCCCTCCCCGCCATCACCTCAATCGCGCAGAAGGAGTACAGCTCAGCAGTTCCCTCCTCCACTGCTGCTTCTTCTTCCGCCGCCCCCACATCCTCGGGCACTCCCACCTACAGCGGAACCAAGCGTGGTCTTGCCTACAACGATGGTGAACTCTGCGCTACCTTCGGCTCCAACTTCGGTTTCGCCTACAACTGGGCTCAAACCGAGAGCAAGGATGTCGGCGCTCCTTTCATCCCCATGATGCACAAGGTCTCTGACTCCACCGCTGAGGCTTGGTTGGCCAACGTCGACACGGCTGTTAAGGCCGGCTCCAAGGCTGTCATGGGTTTCAACGAGCCCGACATCGCTGCGCAGGCCAACCTCACCCCCGAGGCTGCTTGCTCTGCCTGGAAGGAGTACATGAACCCTATCGCCTCTGCTCACCCCGATGTCACCATCCTCGGTCCCAGCGTGTCAAACAGCGGCACGACCGGCCAGGGTCTTAGTTGGCTCGATACCTTCCACGAGATCTGCTCTGATGCTATCGTCCACGCCACCAACATCCACTTCTACGACATCTACGAGGAGGCTACCATCGACCGCTTCAAGGCGCAGGTCGAGAAGGCTGCCGCCAACTACGGCAAGCCCGTCTGGATCACCGAGTTCGGTCTCAACCCCGGCTCTGCCACCGAGGCGCAGGCTGCTTCCTTCCTCAAGGACGCCATGGCTTACTGCGACTCCTCCGACAAGGTCCAGGGTTACTCGTGGTTCATGGTCGGCACCGGCGAGAACCAGCTCAACACTGCTAGCGGTCTTTCGGCTGTTGGTCAGGTCTATGCGGGCTCCTCGTAAAGAGTAGCAAGATCAAGGGCGTTTCTGGTTCGACTGTAAATGAATGATATACCCACATTATTTTGGGTTGTGTTTATTTTTTAACTTCTATTGTCCACTGTATCTGAGGGGGCTTGGTGTAGCGAATTTGGATAGGAAGAATGATGCAAACGCATACAAACTGCCTATCTTCTCATCTCTCTGTGCATATTCTATGTCGTGTGACTGACAATTCGGCAAGGCTGATCTTCAGCCTCGAGGCTCGTGATCATTACAGCAGCGACTAGGCTGAGGCTCCTCATCAAACGTACCGTAAGAGAAGGTCTGGGCAACTGCACCAGCGCTAAGACGACCAAGCCCCCTAAGACCGTTCAAGATCTGTCCGAAAGTTTTGACGATTTGAGGTCTTGTCACTATCACATCAAATTTTGAATGCCGCAAGCGCGGCAATCGCGACTCGCAAAGGGGCGAACACCCAAGACACCACGAAGGACATCCGCGTCGTGGCTCGAAGGACTTCAACAGTCCCCAGACAAGGCGACCGCGGTGGAACTCTCTAAGATGAGTAGGTAGAACGCCATGTTATCGAAAGAGCTAGTCTCTCTCAACGACGACGTGATTCCCTGCGGCCTGCCTGGCTATCAGCTGGAAGATCGTGGTCGAAGTCGTGGAGTACGTTAAGTCGATTCAGGCACGGGTAGAACACGCTTACAATACCACACCACTCCAAGAGTTCATGGAAGCTTTCACCACCCTGTATCGGCAGTTCAAGAATGTGATGGAGCGGCCGCTGGGATACCACATATTGGCAATTTGGTCCAATAGCGCAATAGTTGCAGCGCTGTCGTATAAAAAGCATCCTCCGCCATACTCGAAAAACTCGCCAATGGTGATTTTGGACAGCCAAGGGAGGATCCTCCGCGAAATCTGCTGCAGGAAGCTCACTAATTGGGCACTACACGGACGAATGCCACGTGCGTCTCGTTGGAAATAGAGTGAGTCGAACTTGAGTTCCAACCCGTCCGTCTCTTCGTACAGCTGACGAGTGATATATTGCAGTTGGTTGAGCTCGGTAGTTGCAGTGTCTTGCAGTTCGATGTCGTGGAAAGTGGGCTTATACTCTTGCAGTGTTGCACTGTCGAGAACATAGAGAGTACCGGACCAAGTCAGCGCGTATTCGTAGATGAGGTTAGGAAGCTCACCTGGGAGGCTGAGGAGGCTGTGTGGACGTGACACCTTTTATCAATGGAGCGGTTGGCACTGATCTGTTGATTACGAAAAGTTTGGTCGGTTGCAAGTTGGTTAAAGCAAGATAGCCCCGCCATGTTTCTGCTCCGGACGCGGCTTCACATATCCGGCTAACTGCACCGCATCTGAATTCATAAATCAGTTGTCGACTAGTTATAGCGATCAAAGAGCACTTCGCGGCCCCCTTGAGATATTGTCGGTCCCCGACTGGATGTGCCTTCAGAACCACAAACGACGTGTCAAATACGACCCACCGGGTTGGCCACCCTATCCAAGACCTGAAACCCATCGTACCTGCGTTCTTTGTAGCGCATTGTGTTCATGGATATTGCGCGGAGACTGAGAGGCGAGCAGCCTCAACCATTCTCGGGCTTCAGCATCGCTGCGCAATTTAGCAACGATGATCCAGACCAACGGATGCCAATTAAGCGAGGAGAGGAATGGCTGGGCAATCGAACGCTTTCCCTTGCTGCCAAAAAGTTCCGATTCTTCCCAATGCCTATGGGCGGAAATGGGAAGATGGCGAATCGACCTAGGACCCATGGCATCGAGAGCGCTCTCACTGCGGACTGACGAACTAAACCTGCGAAAGCACACGCGCAGATGCAGAAGTGGTTGAGGAGAGGTATTTGACCGCACTTTGACCGGGTGGCAGGGTGGCAGGGTAGCAGAAGTGAGCTCAAGGCAGTCAGAGGAAGCAGATAACGGGAGCATGGGAGCAACACGAGTAATGCAAGCAGTGAGGATGTGTCCGACTACTCACATGTAATGTGAAGAAAAGCAAGGATTCTCATGTCAGTGTGCGTGCGCCCATCACCTTTGTCTACACTTGCTTGAGGCTCGACATCTCGTGCGTGTCCAGCTGAAGCTACTGTCACAATCTAGAATATCGCGACCGCATTTGGCGGGCTCGCAACACCGCCTGGTACCTACGTTTCTGTTAACCACATTTCGTTGACATTACACGGGCACTTACCTTGAGTGGGACACTACTAACGAAGCAGGTCCACCGTCCCAACTCCTCTGCTTTCTCACAAAGTCTCTCCAGATCCCACATCTCGCCGATCATGACGCCCCATCCAGCGAGCAGCCACTGATGCACAAGACCGCCACCCTGCATGTCACCTTCCCACTCCTCACCCTTCCAGATTCCTCCGGGCTTGTTGTGGTCGCCAACTAGAGGTGACATCTCAAACGAAGGCGCATCCCTAAGCTCATCAGAACCACGCCGGTCAAGCAAGAAGACAACCTACCCAGCAACAGCCACAAACCCACTCTCCCAAATCCACTTCACGGTCTCCTTTGAGCTCTCCACGCCCGCAAACGCCGGCGGCTTATTCGCCAGCGCCTTCCTCTCCTCTTCACCCAGCTTCCCATACTGCTCCGTGAACCCCGTCCTGACAAGCAACAAATCGCCATCCCTCGCCTCAACACCCGCCTCCTTAAGCATCGCCTTCAACTCCTTCGCCGTAATCGCATGACTCGACAACGCATTGATTCCATCCCTGCCCTGCTTAGCCAGCCACCTCGGATAATCCAGAATGACAGCGCGCGCCGTGATACCGCCCGAATGCGCGATCTTATCGATACCAATGATGTCTGAGTTTTCAACGTCCTGCTGCGTCCTCCCGCCATAGTAGCGCGCGGCCTGCTGGTACCCGTAATGTCTGAAGCCGTCCCACTGGGAGCTGCTCTGGGTATTGATATCCAGATGATCGTCGTTGATAGTGCGCTTAGTGCCATCGGGATACGTGCGGTTTTCCATGCGCCAGCCGAACGGGGGACGGCCGAAGGACGGGTGCGAAGGCAGGTTCAGGAGCCAGTCTAGGGAGACGCGGTCGCCGGTTTGAATTTCTTGGGCTGCGGCTTTGACCGTCGCGGGCGTTATCATGTTGAGCGCCCCCAGCTCGTCATCGAAACCGTAGAGTCCCCATGCGTTGCCCGGTGGGCCTTCCTTGTCCAGAGGAAGTTCGTCAAATGGAGGCCGGCCTGGTTGCTCCATGGTGCTGGCTGTGATAACAGGTTGGTTGATGTTTGCGTTTGGCAGTGGCTTGGATTCTGGGGCGTGTCAAGAAGTGTATACAGTCGAGTGGCAACGTGTCACAACGTGTTTATGTATACGAGTGGTGTTGCAGATCGTGAAGCTAGCCACTGACGTCCCTGAGGTTGGAGGGGTAGCGCATTAAGCGGCGGGGCCCCTCCGCTCCCCGAAGATGATACCCGGCTTTAACAAGCAATATCCGGCAGAAGTGATGCATACCATCGGTCGGTGACATGCCGAGTCGGTTGTGGAAAGCATAAGACGTTCTTATCGTTGTGATCATTATGCAGTATATTAGCGATCACATACAAATCGGTCATCTCGGCGTTTGCAACATCACCAACGTTTCCTAGAAGTCAGGACCCATGCCAACTCCTCTCGAGCTCGTGTTCTTCAAGTGCGCACCACTCCCTTTGAAAAGGCTCTGCCATATGAAAGCTTCGCTCAGTAGCAGCTCGATGTCCTTTTCAGTCCATTGCTTGGTTGGCAGCGATTGCAGGAACATCATAACTTCCTGGAAATCCATCTTCCGCAGCTGATGTGACCACTTGACGAGGAATGCTGCACAGACATAAAGGTGGAAGGAGGAGAATCCGTCTTCCTCAGCCTAAGACACGTCAGTAGAATATTGCAGGGAAGCACGAGGGAACGCACCAGGTATGTATCCCACATCCGGATGGTGTTCTTGACGGAAATCTCGCGCATCAGCAGACAGTTCATCCAGCGGAAGCTGAATTGTATGAACTCAACGCCTTCGTTCTGCAGATGTTTCGCCAAGCCATCATCGATGCGCGTGGTCAGATCTCGCAGACTTGCCACTTGCCGCTGGATCCCTGGTTGATGTGCGATGTAGTTGTCTTGTATCCCGTCAAGAAGCTTCGTTAAACACCAAAATGAATCTGCTTCGACTGCATCGAGAACCTGTTTAGGGAGCTGTCCAGGATCCATGCCAGATTCGATGTCAGGATCCGAGATGTAGGCGCCGAGAAAGACCTGCCAAAATGGTGTGACAAGGTCGTTAATGCCCTGAACGTAGCCCGAGGCAGGATGTCGTATTGCCCAGACGTACAATATCCTTTCTAGTGATCTTTGTGTCGCCTCGTAACTGTATAGCTCGAGGTGAGGGTTCGTCCGCGGTACGTCGATGCTGATTTGATGCCATATAGCCTCATCTAGTCCTCGTCCTCGGCCACGAATAGTCGATGGAAATGAAGAGGCACCCGCTATTCCAGCAGCAACGGCGCCGGTGCTACCTGAGGTACCCTTCTCAAAGGCTTGCCGAACGCCTTCCAGGTATTCCTTCCTCTTGCGCTCCAGCGTTGCCACTCGTCTTTCGCTGCTTGTGGGAAGGTAACCCAACAGGACCTGCCATGTCATTGCGCGGATCTCAGACGGCACCCCTGACCATGCTGAGTCGCGCAGATCTGACAGAGAGATGGTGCTTGCTTGCAGTATCCTCTTGAACTTGTTTATGCGAGTCGTTCGGGCTGAGTACTCTTCAATCTGCTTGGCAGTAGCATTGGGTGGTACGGAGGGGTGTTCGATGAGGTGCATAGAATTCGCTGGGTCGCGCAAGATTTCCTGATACTGCGGTCGCAGTATCTTTCCTTCGATCTTCTTCGCAGTGGGGTAGCTAGGGATGCCTCGCTCCTCAGCAATGTCGCCGCTGTCAATGCTTCGCCATGCTGTCGAGCCTGCTGAGCCCAACCCATTCCTGGTGTGGGCAAATGTCCCTCCTAGATCTTCCCCCTTTACTGGTTCTTTCCGCCGACCCTTCCTCCGCGCGTTTGCTATGCTGGGAAGGCCAAACTCGTCCTCATCGTCCTCAAACATGATGTCACCATCTTCGTCGTCGTCGGCGCCCCAGTCGGTGTTGGACTGGCGCAGAAAGCTAGTGTAGGTCTCGCGCGTAGGTCGTGGTGAGATGTTGCTGCTACTTCGTTGCGGTGCAGCGCTTGACTCACGGCTGTGTCCAGCAGAGGGCGGCGTGCGAGGTCGTGAATTAGACCCAGAGATGTTCCTACCCCAGTCAGCTGATGCGTCGAACATGGCGCATGAAAACCATACAGGGTATTGAAGTTTAGCAAGTCAGCATGCGAGTATGATGCGCCGACTATTTTCCTGCTTTGTGTGGAGGTATTCGAAGTGTTGTAGAAAGGAGAATTCGAACTGCGGACATTGTGTCAGCGACCGTGTGCACGATGCGCCGGGGGGTACTGGCAACCTACGCAGAGCGGTCTGTTGGCAGCAAACCGACATGTTAGCTACCTTGATGCTATGATGCCTGCGGCCAAGTGGAAGTGCACGAACCGACCTGGACCATTTCCTGCGCAGAGAGGGTTAGCAATATTCTAGCAGGGACGACCGATAAGCACAGTGATTCTCACCTGCTGTTGCTTCTTCATCCTGGCTGGAGGGTGCGAATATGTCTCGTCTGGGGCATCACGCTCACCCCGCCTGGTGCTGTCTGCCCTTGAGGTCACCGCCGAGCTACCGTGTTCGTGCAGTCCGGAGGCAGGCGGTGAGCCGTGCGCGGCCGCTTTCTGCCCTCAAGAGGTGCGCTTGCTACGGTTGCGGCTTAGCGCACATGCCCCGTCACCTCACCCTGTCGCAAGCTCTTCTGCACATCTCAAGCTTTGCGCCGTGACACTCGATCCTGCCCACACTCACCGAGCAATTGCTGTGCAGCCATCGCTTGCTTGATCCCTTTTCTTCCACTCACTCCCCCTCTAGTGCCAACAGGTCGAGTACAGGGCTCCCTGCACGCGACTTCTTCCTATTCTTTTCACTCAGCCAACCGTCACCGCACCATCACTATGGCCGACTACCAGGAGGAGGACCTTTTCGACGATCTGTATGTTATATTCTGCGCGGAACGTCCCGTCGCCGGCACCAGTCGAGTGTCTGCTAACACCGACCCAGCTACGACGATGAGCCAGCATCGAAGCCGACACCGGCAGCAGCCGCACCACTCAAGGCCGAATCGGAAGTAAAGACAGAGCCTCAAAATGCCTCGACATACGATGCACCGCAAGACGCTGCGCCGTCATGGCAAGAACCCGCCGCGACGGGAGGTGACACCAACATGGACGGGCCTGCGTTCAATAACGGTGGTAACCAGTCATATGGCAACGACCAGAACAACGATAATGACTACGGTCCTATCAACGTGAAGGAGGATGGGTAAGTCTTGTGTTTGTATTTTCATGTCCACTCGGGCGCATCGTAAGGTAGGAAGGGCTTCCTTGGAAGCCGAAAAGCATCATCACCAATGGTTTCCTCGCTCACAGCAGGCTGGATGGACAGCCGAGACCAGCAATCCTGGACTGCAAAAGGCTCGATAAGATCCAGCATAGGAGTGCGAAGGTCTCGTGAGCCGTATCGAACCTTGTCGGGCACATGTTGCAACCACACTGAGATTGCTTGAGTTTGGCATCGAAGTGGAAGAGGACAAGGGCTTTGCACCCCAGAAGCTCGCGATTTGTGCGCCTCGTGAAGGCTGGCAACAACATCGCGATTAAGGTTGTGGGGATGAGCTGGGACGTGGATAGTCGACGGCTATGCTATACTCAGACCACCCCTCAGTACGCCTTACGCGAGGACTATCGCAGCTTGCCGGAATATTTTGGCAGCGCCACTTGTCGATAAATACCTAGGTACTTGATAGCGCGTACCAACAACGCAAGCTGAGGATAGTCCGTCGAGCTGCGCGATGTTCTGTTTCAGACGTCAGCGCCCGACTCCGTAGCAGAACACAGACGCTTCAACCGAACACACTGTGCCTATTACAGGACAGGCTGCCTCTACTTGCTGCACGCGTGGTAGACCCCAGTACTTGGAATGCATTCCGCGCCGGCCTGATTGGGCATACCCGACGAGCTCGACATGCTGGCCATGGTGCGGCGCAGACACCACCCTCGCTTAACGACCCTCGTATCTGCCGCAACCCGCGATTGGCATTCGACGACGTTCTACAAGTGTCATGTGCAAGAAGGACAAATGTCACAACACCGAAGATCAAAGAGGTCAGCATCGAACCTCGTGACGACTACAACCCACGCCGTTCATTCTGGGACACTAGCGGTAGATTGCTAAGCTACCGGCGCTCAACCATGCACGCTCGACCACCTTCCACTCGATCATTGCTCATTCGGGTCAATACCATCCAGGACAAGCCATCCTCTATTGCCTGCATCGATTGTTGGGAGTTGTTTGTCGTACTCACGCTTTGTGCTCAAGTCTGTGCTTGACCTCAGGACAGACTACGAACGGAACGCGTGTCGAGACCAGACGACAACAACAATGATGAAGCCAGGTCCTGGAGATCAACGACTATACCTTCGACCAATTGGCCGATCCATGAAGCTCTTCACCCTTGATGCGCTTAGCCTGCTTATTGCTTCATAACTGCGACTGACCAGGCAATGACTAACAATGTGGTAGCAAGATGTTTATCGGTGGTCTCAACTGGGAGACAACAGAAGGTATGCGCGACACTCTTCGTCTCTAAACCTGGCTTCAGGAACCAATTTGCTGACCATCACTAGACTCTCTCAAGAATTACTTCACACAGTTTGGTGAGGTCAGCGAATGCACGGTCATGCGCGACTCTGCGACTGGCCGCTCGCGAGGATTTGGTTTCCTTACCTTCAGAGACCCCAAATGCGTCAACACCGTCATGGTGAAAGAGCACTACCTCGACGGTAAAATTGTATGTCAGTGCCGACCGCTAAGAGAGGCAGACTAACGTCAGATAGATCGACCCTAAGAGGGCTATCCCCAGGGAAGAACAGGAGCGAACCAGCAAGATCTTCGTTGGTGGTGTCAGCCAAGAAGCAACCGAGGAGGACTTTACGAATTTCTTCAAGCAGTTCGGTCGTGTCGTCGATGCCACACTCATGATGGACAAAGAGACAGGCCGGCCCCGTGGCTTCGGTTTTGTTACCTTCGATGGCGATGCAGCAGTAGACGCAACACTGAAACAACCGCTCCAGATCCTAGGCAAGCCCATCGAGGTCAAGCGCGCTCAGCCACGAGGCAACATGCGAGACGGCGAGGACGACAAGAAGTTCGGCCGCAACAACAAGTTTGGCAACCGCGATGGAGGTAATGGTAATGGAGGCTACGATAACCAGAACAACCAGCAACAACAAGGCGGCAACGCCGGTATGACACCTGCCATGATGGCACAGTACTGGCAGCGCATGCAACAATATTTTCAGCAGATGCAACAACAGCTTGCTACTGGCGGTGGCATGCCGGCTGGTATGGGCGGCATGGGAGGTATGAACCCGATGCAAATGCAGCAGATGCAACAAATGCAGCAGATGCAGGGCATGATGGGAGGCGGCATGAACCGCGGTACCGGCAGTCCGAATCCGCAGAACATGCAAGGTGGCATGAACCCAATGCAGATGCAGCAAATGCAGCAAATGCAACAGCAGCAGATGATGCAGCAAGGTGGCGGCTTCAATGGCGGCAACGAACAAGGTATGATGGGCGGCTCCCGTCCAGCGTACACAGCTCAAGAACAACTAGCCTTCGAACAACAAAAATACGAGCAACAGCAAGCCCGGCGCCAGCAGCAGTCAGGTGGATATGGAGGTCAGGGAGGACCCACGAGCTGGGAAGGCATGTACGACGATGCCCCTCAGCCTAATGTCCCATCTGGCCCTGGTGGCGGCCGCGGTGGCTTCAAGCACCAGAACAACAATCGCCAACGTCAAGGCTCCTCGCAGCCCCCTACCGGCCCCAGCGCCGCACCGATCAACGCGCCTACGGGCCCCAAGAACGCCGGCAAGCCTGGTGCCAACTATCGCGGCGGTGGTAGAACCAACAACTTCCGACACCAGCCCTACGGCGGCGGTCGCGCGTAGAGTCCGCAAGCTAATCTTCGAAGGGGGGTTCGACGTACCGGCGGCAATGTGGTTCGCTGAGAATTCTGTAGTGACAAGGATTCGCCGGCGAAATATGCAAACTCAATGGTCAGTGGAGCAGCGGTCGTGCGCAGCCGAGTTCGATCAGGCACGGCGCGAGCACCAGTTTCGTCATGGGTGGAAAGGTCTCTGGTATGTGCGCCGACATCATCTGTCACCAGCAAGAGGCACGGACTCGTGATCTATTTCGTGGTTCGACACTTTCTTTTCGAGCTCTGACCCCTTCTGCGACCTGTCTTAATTGCACGTTCACGTCGTTTACTTCGGCGGCACCTGCAGGTTTATTCAAAAACGTCTACTCGACCGCCATAGCTATATTGAGCCCGGTCTCAAAGGAGATGTTTATGCGATTTGTAAGATACTAGTAATTACATGCAAGAAGACCTTACCATTCACATTCCGGTCGCACATAAGCCACTTGTTTCGCCCTTAGCTAACGACACGCACATGACAGATTTGAAGCCATTGATTTTGCGGTTGCCTCTTCCTTGCTCTGCTCGATCAACTGATCGACATGCCAGTGCCATGGTGCCTTCTTTGGCGCCAAGGCAATGTGTAGAGCGTCAATTCGCAACCAGCTCTCACATGGGAGCCCGCCACAGCCTTGACCGCGCATGTGCTTCTTCGATGCCACTTATGATCTCATCTATGCCGTTCGATTACTCAATAGGCTTATTCTTTGTCAGTGTCTGTCCTCACGGCCTCACCAGAGCCATACAGGACATGTTTATTGTCAGCGACAACCTGTATCGAATACGCGTCCATAAGGAACTGTCAAAAGAAGCAGCAGTCAGATCCACCGCCTACATTGTACTGCTACAAGACTCTTCTCGAAACGCTCAAGTGAAGGTGCGGTGTGTCGCAGTGTAAGCAAGGCGCTCAACCGGACTTCATCCCCGCACAAGCAGTCCGTACACCACCATTCACCTGTAACCTCCACGTTTACACACTCTTATTGGAATCTTTGACAGCTATTAGACGAATTGAACACCTCTTTGACTTACGTTGTCACCCTTTGAGGCCGGGCACCCTTCACTGACTGCCACATTTCCCATTGTCCGACATGGCCAGACCCCCCTTAACCTTCATACTGCTGGTTGCGGTCACAACAAGCCTCGCAGCCCCACCCAGACACAAGATTCGCGGCGTGAATCTCGGATCCCTCTTTATCGTTGAACCATGGATGTCCAGCGCCACATGGAAGTCGATGGGCTGCGGCGACGCAAAGTCAGAATGGGACTGTGTGGCTTCACTCGGACAGGAAAAGGCAGATACCGTCTTCCAGAAATACTGGAATACCTTCATCACCGCTGATGATTTTGACAAGATGAAGGACTATGGGCTCAACACAGTGCGTATCCCTATTGGTCACTGGTTTGTGGAAGAGACAATTATCCCTGATGAAAAGTGGCCGAAAGGAGGGATGAGGTATCTTGACAAAGTCGCTGAACTGGCTGCTTCACGGAACATCAGTGTGATCATCGACCTCCATGGAGGGCCAGGCGTGCAGGTTCCGAACAACGCGTTCACAGGCCATGTGAGTCCATTACCCTTAATCAGCCGTTCCATGCTCAACTATACTGACCCCTCTTCCCAGACAACCGACGACACAAGATTCTACACTCTTGCAAACTACGCCCGCGCCTACACCTTCCTGCGCAACATAACAGAGCGCATCCACACCCACACGTGCTACAGCAGCACCTTCATGCTCGAAGTGCTCAACGAGCCAGAGTCCAACCACGACACCTTAGTATCCAACTTCTACCCGAACGCGTACTCCACAATCCGCTCAGTCGAAGCCGATCTCAAGATACCCAAATCGCACGCCCTGACAGTCCAAATGATGGACTCAACCTGGGGCGCCGGAAACCCGCGTCGAAATATGCCCAAGGGCGCGCATGGTCTGGGGTTTGACAATCACCGCTATCTGACGTACAGCAACGTTCCTGTCACAAAGAAGGACTACATGAATGCGTCGTGCAGTGACACATTCCCATCTCCTGTCGGCAAGAAGTCGCTCGTTGTCGGTGAGTGGAGTCTGGCGATCAAGCAGGAGAAGGAATGGAGTGATGAGTTTTCGCCTCTCAATGAGAAGAACCATGATTGGTATACGCGGTGGTGGGCGGCGCAGGTGCGGGCGTATGAGAAGCAGAAGGGATGGGTGTTTTGGAGTTGGAAGACCGAGTTGGGTGGAGATTGGCGGTGGAGTTACCAGGCAGCAGTTGAGGCGGGCATTATTCCTAAGGATTTTGGGAAGCTTGAGGAGCTTGCGAAGTGCTGAGACTTGTCACTAAGGATTCGTTCGATAATTGAAAATGCAACTGGAGTGAAACGATTGCAGTCATGTACATCGTGCGGTTGTATTATTTACTGAGACAGTGCTCGGTTCTCATATCTTTACATGATCATCGACCATTAGTCCCGTGAGGGAGCCTCTTCTACCTACGCTTCGGTGCCGCTTCCGCTTCTAACCAAGGCTTGTACACAAAACCCCCTTTCAAATGCGGGCGACTCTTGAGCCAAAAGCATATCTTGATCTTGAACCTAATAAACCCAGACGCCAACGCTATGATGCCAACAGCTGAAAAGAAAAGACACCACGCTACAAAATGCTTCACAGACTCCTAAAAATAAAGCTTCCTTCCGTAGCAAGAATGATGGCAGCGCCGAACCACATCATGGAGGGAATCAACGCGTTCATGCCATACCCAAGATTGGCCTTCGGGACGGGAGGAGCAGTCTCAGCCGCACTGTTCTCCAAAGCTAGATCGACGCTGCCTTTGGCGGTGGTAGTGGGCTGCGCAGCGGCTTCAGTGGCAGAAAGCTGGGTGACGGGAGCTTGGGTAGTGACGGGGTAGGAAGTGTATATGGTAGTGAAGCCGCGGTCATCGTAGCCAGTCCAGATCAAGGGCCTAGAATCTCCAGAAGATGCCGATTGCGAAACTGCAGGCGATGCCGTAGAGGAAGCGAGAGGGGATTGCTGTAGCTTATTGTTAGCATGACGATTAGAAGTTTTGGAGGGTGCACACTAGGCTTACTGACAGGAGCTGAGCTGGGTGGGAGTACTTTGCCTGAATCAGAGACAGTCCACCCGCTCGGAAGCCCGGGGTAGTTACCAAAGGTAGGCTCAGGAGTAGCTGAGGATGTACCTGGGATCCAGGGATACACGCTCGGTCGCTCGTAATCCGAAGAGGTCCTTGAAGGGGTGAAAGGGAGGGGAGCGCCAGTGGCAGTCGCAGTGATCTGGGGCGAGTCGCTGTTGAGCGGCTTATCTCCACCGGAGTAGATTGTACCGCCGTTGGATTTGATCGACTGCCATGTTCCGCTGGTGTCGCTGTAAGAATACTGACTTCCAGTAGAGTAGTCCTGGACCTTGAGGGACTTGACAGTCATGGTGAAAGGTCCCTTGGTGTAGTCGGTAGGACCTCTAGCCCACTCGATAGTTCCGGCGGCGTTGCTTGGGTCACCACCAGCCCAAGCCCCAAACTTGATCTGCATAGGCGTCTGGGGGTACTGATTCTCAGCGTTGGCAGGCTCGAGAGTACGGACAGTCTTGCCGTCAATCTGCCAGACGATCTGCTCGGGTGTCCACTCAATGGTATATGTCTTGAAACCAGATTGACTGCCAGCGTCGGCATGGAACGCACCACGGTTATACGAGGTGGTTTGGCCCTTGCCGAAGTAGTTGGTCTGAACCTCATCCGGATCTGAACCGAGCCACTCCCAATCAATCTCGTCAAGCGTGTCAGACTGCATGACAAAGCTGCTAACTATGCCTGCACCGGGTGCCGCCTTCAGGACAACGTCGACTTTGCCAAACATGATGTACCACTTCGATGTAAGTTGAGGCGCATCGCCAGACTTAGAAATGGTGAACGAGACGCCGTCCTTGCCATATGTGGGGCTCGACTGGGGTGTGAAGCTGTTGGATTCGGAGCTGAGTTCGATGTTGACGGTACGAGCGAGCGCGGAATCAGCCGGGCAATCTGTCCGTACTGTAGGATTACAATTGGTGTATGTTTGTGCGGTGGAGGGGGCAATGAGGCACGCTGCCGAGGCGAGCGCCGCAAGAGCTCGTATCGTAGAGCGCATGTCGGTTGTGTTATGTGTAAATGATCGATGCCAACAAAAGCTGCCGCGTAGTAGATGTAGCACAGATGTATCGGGCAACTGATGAAGTGATGTCGAGATAGCGAGCGCGTGCTGCGGATTGTGTAAGTGAAGAATAGATAGTAGTGCTAATGATACCAGCGATCGAGAAGTGGATAGTGAATGGTGTAATGCTTGTGACAGGCCCTGTAGGCCGGCTGATATATGCTGACAAGATTACTGCCAGCCATCCTACAGCTGTGACCTACGTGTTAGTCGATAATCAAGGCCTAAGGGCGCGGCACTCTGCGCAGTGCATGGATGCGAGGGCTGGGAGGTGGTTGGGACCAGCCACCTTTGGGCACCATAGCAGCAGCTGGCCAGCGAACACGAGTAATGGCAGGAACAAAGTATGACGCCGTTGCTGTTCGAAAAGCCTGGAATCAGGCGCTTCCAGTCATTAGGCAGGATGTGGAAGGCATACGGGAATCATGTAGGTGGGTGGTCAGCGTGGCGCATGCCAATCGTGCCAATTGTGTGGCAGGAGTGCGCCACCTCCACCACAAAACCTACCAAATTCTTCGAGACTTTGCGTGCCGACTAAATTTGGACACTGCTGCACCTGCACATGATTTGCTTCTAGATCGTCAATAGTGCCATCAGCCGGAGACCCTGCATACGTCGAGTTTGAAGGATTCAATCCTCCTTGTTCGGCATTTCTGAGTCACGCGGGCACTACATACAAACTATCGTAGTACGAGGTCTCATCGCCAAAACCATCTGAAGTAACATCACACGGCCATGTCTCTCACAAACGCAACACCGCTAGCTATCGCTCAGTCGGCTAGAGAAGGCTCAAGAACACTTGCTGTCCTGAAGACCGAGGAGCGCAATGCCGCATTGACTGCAATCCACAAGGCGCTAGCAGACGGCAAGGAGGATGTCCTGTCAGCCAATGCGAAGGACCTGGAGGCCGCAAACAAGGCTGCAGCTGGTGGGACACTAAGCACAAGTCTGGTTAAGAGATTGGATCTGGGAAAGCCGGGGAAGTATGAGGACATGCTTCAGGGCATCCTCGATGTGGTGGAACTGGAAGACCCGAGTATGTTCAATCACTCAAGCTTCAACGGAATCGCCGTTGATTGCGGAACACCAATTGGTCTTTAGCTGCATAAACTGACACCTTACAGTCAACAAGACGACTGCAAAGACGCTGCTCGATGATAATCTTACTCTGTCGAGGATCACATGTCCCATTGGCGTGCTTTTGATCATCTTCGAGGCTCGCCCTGAGGTCATCGCCAATATCTCCGCACTAGCGATCAAGTCTGGAAACGCAGCAATTTTGAAGGGAGGAAGAGAATCTAGCAACAGCTTCGCAGCTATTGCGGCCATCATCTCTAAGGCTCTGGCGTCTACGGCAGTCCCCTCAAGTTGTCTGCAGCTCGTCCAGACTCACGATGTTATCGCAGATCTTCTCAGGCTAGACACTTACATTGACCTGTGCATTCCTCGCGGCGGAAACAAGCTTGTCCGCTATGTCAAGGACTCTACCGCTATCCCGGTTCTGGGTCACGCAGATGGTATCTGCTCGACATACCTCACCAACGACTATCCCGCCGAGAAGGCAGCAAAGATTGTTGTCGACGCAAAGTGCTCATACCCGGCCGGCTGCAATGCGACCGAGCAGCTCATCGTCGAAGAGTCTGCACTCTGCACATCGCTGCCTGTCGTTGCTGATGCTCTCCTCAAGAAGGGAGTGTCACTTCGCTGCGACCCAGCGTCTCTGTCCGCTCTCCAGAGCAAGCTCGACTCGCACTCGTCTGCTTTACTACAGATCGCTGGACCAGAAGACTTCGACACTGAGTTCCTCGACTATACCATCGCCATCAAGACCGTTCCCTCTGTCGCCGAAGCAATCTCGCACATCAACGCACACGGCTCGCACCACACAGATGCCATTCTCACCAACGACGAGTTCACTGCACGCTCATTCATGGCTGCCATTGATTCTTCATCAGTGTATTGGAACACTTCTACCCGCATGGCTGATGGCCAGCGCTATGGCTTCGGCACAGAAGTCGGAATTTCGACAAACAAGATTCACTCACGCGGACCCGTCGGATTGGAGGGCCTGTGTATCTACAAGTGGGTGATTGTAGGCGATGCGCAGGTCAGCACCGAGTACGGCGCGGGTGGAAAGCAGTGGAAGCACCAGAAGCTGCCCGTTGGTGACAATGAAAGTGTTGCCCAAAACGGCGAGGAGAGGGATCTGTTGAAGAAGTTTCGAGCGAGTAAGGCACAGCAGTAGACAGATGGAAAGCAGGTAGCGGGGTCATTGAAAAACCTCGTTATCGTACAAACACCGTGTCACCAAAAGTCTAGAGCAATGTAGAAGTTAATTACGCAATAATGCACCTACACACTCATCTCAGGACCCTCAGACCATACCGACCTACCATGACCCACCGCTTTCGCACGTACAAGGCCTCTCTCGCCCTGACTCGCGCCTTCGACACCACACAGCTCCTCCGCGGCCGCCCAGCAATCAAACCACTACCCTCGGTGATCGAAATCTGTCTTCTTCGCTCTCCACACAGATGCTCGCGTACCAATGTCTCAATCGCCATCGTCCTTGTACACAGCCCTGACCACATGATCAGCGACCGTTTGGCAGCCCTTACATCTCGGCGGTACCCGCTGTAACACGCGTCTGCCGTGTGTCGGTCGGCCCGCATTGAGCCCGTTGGCTGATCCTGCCATGTTGCACAGTTGGAGACAAGGCTGCTGAATCAGGGCTTGAACCAAGGGTGGACACTGTGGTGCGACCGAGCCAGCAAATGGGCCGAGATCGACAAGGGATATCGCGGTTGCTGTGCAGCTACTGGTGACGTCGTAAAGCTTGAAATTACCGCGGTGGGGCGATCGCAGGTCGAGGTCCAGCAAGCAGTGAATCTCCGGCTTGAGATAGGTAAGTGATTTGTGCAGAGCTGCAATGTTCACAGCGTGTGCAATGAGAGGCGAAGGATTGAAGAAGATACAAGGTCTATTGCGATGCTTTTGTAAACGCGCCTGCTCTAAGCAAAGCATGATCTCAATGCTGCGCATGCTTGCTATCTACCAAAAAGTCCACAATGCGAACTCCTGCCTCTTTCCAAACCCCAGATGCTGATATGTGGTATCCCGTAATGTCTCAAAGTCATGTTCGCTCGTCAAAATCTAAAGCTGCAAACAGCCTACTCCTGCTTGTTCAAGTTGTTCTGGCCGACCTTCCTGTAGATTTGAGCACCGTCCTGGAGGCGGCGCTCCTCGTTCTTGCGGCCGTTGACGAAGTCGGGGTAGTTAAGGGTAAGCTCAACAGCACCGTTGACAATGGCGTCGACAGCCTCCACACCCAACATGAACGAGTGGTCCTGGTTACCAACCTCGTAACGCCACGATCCGAAGCGACCGCGCGAGTAAATGCCCTTGTCCTGGAGAGCAGGGAGCAGCTTCGTGAGAACGCCCTCACGCTCGAGCGAAGGTGTGGGGTAACCGTGGTCGAAGCGGCGGTGGTAGGTGGAGACAATCTCGTCCTCGGGCTTGATCATCTCGGTGTTGATGAGACCCTGGATGCAGTCCTTAAGCATATTCTCCTGGTCAACTGGCTTCATGCTGGATTCGGAAACCTCCAACATGATCGACCAGTAAGGTCCCTCCTGAGGCTCAGTGGACTTGGGCTTGGAGCCGTTGGCAAGCTGCTGGGTGGCCAACTTGACGTCCTTCTGAGGCTGGTTGTAGGGCGAGTAGTTGGAGAAGATGGTCGCACGGTAGAAGGGGCAATCATCCTCGGGGAAGTACAACCAGCACTTGTCGCCGATGCGCTCTGGGCGCTCGCCACGGAGACCGACACCAATAACGTGGGTGCTGGAGTAAAAGAGATCCTTGCTGAGAGCCTGAAGCTCCTTGTCGCCCATTGTGTCAACGAGCTGGTCGACAGCCATGGTGTTAATGAGCTTCTGGTACTTAACAGTACGACCATCCTTCAGTGTAACCTTCTTGCCATCGGCATCGACCTTTGTGACTGTGCTGTTATCGCCATAGCTGGTCTTCTCCTTGGGGAGTGTGTTTGCGACAGCGATCCAGATACCACCGGTTCCATCCTTGGCGGGGAACTTGAAGGTGGCGTTGGGGCCCCAGTTTCCTGCAGTCTTGTTGTGGATGATGTTGTTGATGACACCCTTGACATTGGGAGCCGCGACACGCTCACCGAGCCATGCGCACTGCATCTTGGTGGTGGGCACAGCCCAGACCTTGTAGTTGTAGGGCCTCATGAAGAGGTCGGCGATACCGACACCCATCTGTCGTAGAATCCACTCGTCGAAGTCCTTGGGCTTTGTATTGGCCACGCGGGCCTCGAGGGCAGCGTCGATCAGTCCGTCAACGCACTTCGCCTGGTCGTCCTTGTTCAACATGGACAAGTTGTTCTGGAAGGGGTAGGGGACCCATTGCTCCTTGCAGCGGACGTAAGAGATACGCTGGTGTGTAAACCAGTCGTCCTCCTTGGGGAGCGCCTCGTCGATAACGTCGTCGAAGTACTTGTAGTGGGAGAAGATAACATGGCCACCGACATCGTAGAGCTACCGCGGTGTTAGACTCGAGTCTGCAACAATTCAATTGATGCCTGGGTACTCACGAAGCCCTCAGGTGTGGTGTCAGTAGAGGCCAGACCACCGGGAGTCTCGTTCGAGTCGACAATCAGCCATGAGGGGCCGTCCTGATGCTTGTTAGCAGTTACCCCACTACGTAGACAGTGCCCTCGGACGTACAATCTGGTGAAGACGCTTTGCTGCTCCCAGACCGGTAGGACCAGCACCGATAACGAGCACGTCGACGTTGCTGTGCGGCAGTCAGTTCGATTCTGGTGGGAGGGCATGCGGGGAGGCGGTGAACGTACATTTCCTCCTTGTTGGATCCCATCTTGCCTTGAAGAATCTCTTGGAAACTGGGAACTCTTTTCAATGTTTGGCGAGCGTAATTCAACATTCACTCGGCGATCGAGCAGGTGTTATGGCAATTGAACAGTCGGCAGGTGGAGCAGTGGCCAAAGGCGCCTGGGGCGTAGTGTGAAATATAGCTGCTCCGATTAAACAAGCGCGCCAAGGATCACTGTTGATGGGAAGTGTGTTAGGGCGGGTCCAGAGTACTCGGGCCAACACCCAGCCTGGGGACAGACAAGCAGCTGCATCCGCCAGAAAAGGGGCATTGCACATCTATCCGCTGCTCGCGAGACCTGTCAGCGTGGGCGCACTGATTGGCTGCGGGACCCTCGTCGACGCAGCGTGCTGGAGTGTCTCGCGCGCTGTCTAGGGATTGTGTGAGTTTTGGTCTCTGTGTCGCCGCACATGGTGCAGCTTCCCTTGGACGCGGGCCTCAATCGTGGCCGAATGAAGCAACAGTGAAGCTTCGTAGTTTCACATCCACAGCAGCAGACGGACGACGCATCTTGTTCGTGTGCCGGTCGCAGCCAGCAGTGCAACCCTGCCAGGCTGCATCTCCATTGCGCACACAGTTCTCGAGACGACGACATGCATGGCCCCTTTTGCAGGCCACGGGAGGCTCTGCGGCAGGTGTCGCAAAACACCGGCGCTGGCCAGCCAGCATGCAGCATTGTGATTCACGATGTGCTCTCCTGCAATCAGCGCGTTTGCGAGGGAGCTGTCTGCCGAATCTATGCGAGGGAGCACATGTTGCAGGCCAGCGCAGCTTGACCGTTTACGAGGGCTGCAGCAGACTCAGGTTTTGGGATGCTATTTTGGGGCGCCGGGATATGTCGCCGCTAGATGATGGATTGCAAAAGCAGACCCGCCGTTAAGTTTCAACGCGTACTCGTTGACATGCGGTGTTCTTGCTAGGCACAGAGCGCCATCCAAAATTTGCGACAATCTGTAAAATTCAGCGCAGATTGGCCGCCCGCGCTGCGGCAATTGCTTGCGCGTACATCCACGGCAGATCTGTTTCACGTCGCTTCTGGCGCGCTCGCAGCCGTGCTGCTCCCGGCAATCCTCATCTGGCGAGCGCGCTGGTGTGTGGCCACAAAGGCTTCTCGAAGACTTCACTGGGCAACGGCGCACCCCTACTTCATACTCTAATTGAGTCTAACCTTACCCAAGCGCTCCCCTGTGTGACGCTCATACCGAGAGGCGTGCTGATTTCCGCTCCGCTCCCTCCCCTAGCGCGCCTGGCCCGTCACCTCAACAGTCCTAGGGTGCGTGCAAGGAGCTGCGTATTAGCGGTAGCGATCAGTGCTTGCGTGTTTTATATCCAGCCTCCCTCCTGTGCGCGGCGACCGTGTACACGAGAAAACACAACTCTTCAGTGCAGCCTGTGTGACACCTTGTGCATCGTTCCTGCTCCCCTTTGCCGCGAGACCCTCCCACGCTCCCACTCCCACATCGCGCCGATTGCTCACCGGCGTTGACGTTCCCAGCGCAGTGACCACCTTCTTTTGGCCTCGAGAATCGACTGCGCTCAACGACACCTCTCCTCAGCCGTTCACTACTCAACACCACACACTTACCCAATATGTCTCAAGACGAGAAGGCCCGCTCCTCGGTCGACGCAGCGCGCGACACCGCGCTGCCCGTCCTGCCGACGGTGAACCCAGACGCACCCACACCGAAGCCAAATGCGCCGGCCTCCTTTCACCCTGCCGTCTACGTTGCGTATGTGGGAGCACTTCTGCAGCACTGAGGGCACTTACTGACGCCGCGCAGGACATGGATCACTCTCAGTTCGAGCACAATCGTCTTCAACAAGTACATTCTGGATACGGCAAAGTTCCGTACGTCATGCCTGCCCGCACCTTTTTTAACCCAGCTAACGAGTCTGGCAGACTTTCCCATCTTCCTAACAACATGGCATCTGGTCTTTGCGACCGTCATGACCCAAATCCTCGCACGCTTTACGACGATTCTTGACTCAAGAAAGAAGGTGCCCATGACTGGCAAGGTCTACCTCCGTGCAATCGTGCCAATCGGCCTCTTCTTCAGCCTGAGTTTGATCTGCGGTAACCAGGCATACCTGTACCTTAGTGTTGCCTTCATCCAGATGCTCAAGGTGCGTACAGACGACAACGGAGAAATTGAGGCCATACGCTAATTCAGACAGGCTACTACCCCTGTCGCTGTCCTGCTCGCAACCTGGGGTATGGGAATCGCACCCGTAAACCTCAAGGTCCTCGGCAACGTATCCTTCATCGTCCTCGGTGTTGTCGTTGCGTCATTCGGCGAGCTCCAATTCGTGATGGTCGGTTTCCTCTTTCAGGTCGCCGGTATTGTCTTCGAGGCTACTCGTCTTGTCATGGTTGAACGCATTCTGAGCTCGAAGGAGTTCAAGATGGACCCCCTTGTCTCGCTCTACTACTACGCTCCCGCTTGCGCCGTCATGAACACCATGGTTCTGATCTTCACCGAGCTTCCCCAGCTCACCATGAGCGACATCCACCGTGTTGGTGGTCTCACCCTGTTTGCGAACGCCACTGTTGCCTTCCTTCTCAACGTCTCCGTTGTCTTCCTGGTATGTTTGATGCCATTTGCAAACTCGACAATGCTAACAAAGTCGTAGATCGGCAAGACCTCGTCTCTCGTCCTCACTCTCTCGGGTGTCCTCAAGGACATCCTCCTCGTTCTCGCATCGATGTTCCTCTTCCGCGACCCCGTCACTCTTCTCCAGGCTTTCGGCTACAGCATTGCGCTCGGCGGTCTTATCTACTATAAGCTCGGTGGTGAGAAGCTGAAGGAGGCTATCAGCGCTGGTGGCATGAAGTGGGCCGAATTCGGCCAGAACCGCCCCGCGCTCCGCAAGCTGATTGTCTTCGCCGGTGTCGTTGCCTCTATGTTCATGATCCTCGGCAGCCTCGGTCCCCGCTACGCCCCTGACCAGACTGGCAAGCTCTACGACGGTGTCCAGAGCGGCATTGGCCACGTTCTCGGCGAGAAGGGCGCGTAAGCATCACATAATCAAAAGCGGATCTTGAGGATATAAGCAGCATATCTGATTACACTTCTTCCATGTTTTTCTATCCTGTATTCGGAGTGGCTATGGGACGATTTGGGGGGGTTGGTGTTGAGATCATAGACAAGCGGGCTCTTGTGGACCCTGTGTACGACGCACTGATTTTGAATTGTTCTTCCATTTTCCACCTTCCCAGTTCAACGCATGTTAGGGAGCAATGAGGCGAATCAATGAGAGCCATACGCCGTATATAAATAGATTTCACAGTGCTGTGTCTGCGGAGGACTTGGATCAGGTACATACTTCTTAATGGTAATCGACTGTGATACCGGTAGTTTTTAGATTAACGCCAAGTGTCTCCGTATAGGTGTAGATGAAAATGAGCTATACATGAAACTGCAATCCTCCTCTAATAGAGACTTGACCACAGGAGACCATGGCTTACTACGTCAGAAGCTCAAAAACATCTCTCAGATCAGCATTCTTTGAACAGTCAGTCTGCGGCCCAGCGAAATAGAGTCCGACCACACCGTGTGCCAGATACTACCTCAGGCTACCGCCTACTTACCCATGCTGGTGAGGTACTGCTCCCACCCCTTCTCCAACAAATCGCCATCCTTCCTGAGGACCTCCTTCTCATTCCCCTCCATCCACACCCTCAACCTCTCCCTGACCTCCTCATCACTCGCCCCGAGGATCCTCACCGCCAACAACGCCGCATTCGTGCTGTTGTTGATACCCACCGTCGCCACCGGCTCGCCCCGCGGCATCTGCGTCATGCTCACCAGGCTGTCCCAGCCATCCATATGCGTCGCCTTGACGGGGAGTCCAATAACAGGCAGCGTGGTCCAGGATGCGCACATACCAGGCAAATGGGCGGCACCGCCTGCTGCGCCAATGATGACGCGGAGCCCCTTCGAAGCAGCGGTTTTCGAGTACTCCCGCAGCCAGTCGGGCGTGCGGTGCGCGGACGTAATGCGTGTCGTGAAGGGGATCTGGAGTTTCTCGAGGATCTGAAGACCCGCTTTTAGCACGGGCAGGTCCGAGTCGGAGCCCATGATTACGGCGACGAGGGGCTGCGAGGCCGCTGGATCCGCGGTCTTGGGTACGAGAGCCTTGCCCTTTTGTTCGTCAACGAAGTCTACGAGTGGTTGGATGGCTTGCACTGCTTCACGCAGTGTGGGGCGCGTGATGGTAAGGTGACCCATCTTACGGCCGGGGCGCGAGTCACCTTTGCCGTAGAGATGGATGGAAGCGTCTGAGTTCTCGAGCGCGAACTGGGCAACCTTCTTGTCAGAGTCTGGCGTGGATGCACCCAGGATGTTGAGCATGATCGCGGGTTCCTTGAGGCGGAGTTGATAGGGCTTGATGGGAATGTCCAGGATAGCGCGGAGGTGGGCGTCATACTGCGAAATCGGGCAGGCCTCAATGGTGTAGTGGCCTGAGTTGTGTGGGCGTGGTGCGATCTCGTTGATCAGGAGGGAGTCGTCCTTCAGTAAGAACATCTCAACGCCGAAGACGCCCTTGCCTTCGAAGGCGGCGATGGCCTTCTTGGCGAGATCTTGCGCACGCTGAGAGGTAGTTGGTGAGACGTTGCGGGGAGGAGTGTATGTGAGCTTGCAGATGCTGTCCTCGTGGACGGTCTCGACGGTAGGGAAGGACAGGACGCCATCCTTAGTCTTCACAACCATGACAGCTAACTCCATGCTGAAGTCAGCCCACTTCTCAGCATATAGAGGGCGACCGCCCAGTGCCTTGATAGCTGCATCGATATCTCCCTCACTCTTGACAACAAAGTTGCCCTTGCCATCGTACGCTTCTGTCTTGCTCTTGAGCATGTATGGGTACCCATATTCAGTTCCAACCTCTTTCAGTCCCTCTGCTCCTTTCCCTTCCAAATCGATGCTCTCGGCAACATCGACTCCATATTGCTTGAGGTGCTGTTTCTGCGCGTATTTGTCTTTGATGGTGCGCAATGTCTTCCAGCTTGGCTCAACGGTGACTTGCCCCGCTACTTCCTCGAGCATCTGTGTATCCACGTGCTCGATTTCCACGGTAACTACGTCACACTTTTGAGCTAGCTCTTTGACCTTGGCTGCGTCCTTGAATGATCCCTCGATGTGGCCGTCATGTGCTGATATCTGTTTCGCTGGAGAGTTTGCGGCATCCAGAACGTTCACTTGAATGTTAAGCCTGTTGGCAGCTTCGATGAGCATGCGGCCGAGCTGGCCGCCCCCGAGAACACCAACCTTGCGCTGGTCAGCCATTGCGATGTTTGATTTGCGATGTGAGGTGTGACAAATCGTGGAGGCAGTCAAGTTGATGACTGCTTTAGGTAAGTCACGAATCGGGGCAAGGTCGTGCAGGACTGGTTCAACGTGGGGTGCACGAAAAATTTAGTTCGCGGATCTTTCAACGAAAACGACAATTCTGCGATTGGCCGGGAGGCGCGCAATTTTTGTCACCAATACGGGTTTGCGAATCCTCTTACTGCCTCCAGGCTGAAATATCGCATAGTGTATGTCACATGCACGGTCGAGAAAGGCATATTGCTAACATGCAGTCACTGTAGGGGTATAAATTCATGAGAAAATACCATGAGCCTCGAGTGCTCATTGGTGGGCGTCCATTGCATATACGGACATTGAGTATCTTTTTGTGAACCAGCCAAGGGCTCACGCCAGCCGTGATGCACGCTTCGTAAATCAATTCCCATGACCGTGACCACGCCAGCAACCCAGACAAATCGTTCCACCTCAAGCTCAAGCAATCGTTTAGACCTTGAAACCCCTGGACCTTCTGCGGCCACGAGCGCGCTCGAACTTGCGGCCCTTGGACTCGATGTAGGGCTTCTTGTTGGAGTGGGGACCAAAGCCGAAGTGCTTGACGGACTCACGGGAGTTCTTGGGTCCACGAAGGAGGACGGTGTTGGCACCAGTGGGGAAACGGGTGGCAACCTCGTCAATGGTGAGGACCTCACCACCGGCCTTCTCGATGCGGGCGCGGGCCGAAGCGGTGAAGCGCATGGCAGCGACGGAGAGCTTGGGGAGCTCGAGGAGGCGGTTGTCGTCGGTGACGGTGCCGACAATGACGATGGTCTTGCCCTCGTTGTTCTTCGCGTTGGCCTTGTTGGCGGAGGTGGCGACGATCTTGGAGAGAGAGACGGGAGGGCGGTTGATCTTGGACATCATAAGACGTCGGAGAACAACCTTGTTGAATGGCGCATCGGTACGGCCTGTGTCGCTGTTAGCCCACCAATTCCACCTCGCGTGCGCACCCTGCTGAGCTTGTACTTACGGGCAAGGAACTTGTACAGACGAACCAACAGCTTAACGTAGGGGTTGGTTGACTTAGGGACCTCTGTATACTCGTCAACCTCCGCTCTCGCGAAATTTCATGTCTGCGTCCAAAGGACAGCTTCGCCAGCGCTTGCGCGCCGACTCGACGGGGGCTCACATACTGCGGTGCCCGTCTCGAACATGGTGGCGGTCGAGATCAATTCCCATCTTGACTGATTTTGCTCGTGGTGTTGTCGGGGAGCTGTGGGTTAGTAACGACGATGAAGTTCGGAAGGCAGGAGCGAATTTCGACTGTGGGCAATCTAGCGGGACGCTAACGCAATGCACGTGACCGGCGCCTCGAATGCGCAGGAGTGACCCACGCCGGAGCCTCATCAACTTGACCGACACAGGTTCTTGGCCGCCCTGCAGAACGCACGTAAGCACATTTGCGAACTATGTACTACAATCAAATCATAGGCCTTATAACATATGTGGCGTGTGAATCACTCCAATAGTATTCGAGTCTGAGAACACCGCGGCGCTGGCAGCTTGCACGAGATGCGCGAAGCCCTCCAGGACTACCATCAAGTATATATTGCATCTATCTCGGTGCCAAGAGACGACGATTCAGGCTTTGCACTATCGAGAGTCTGCTCTCAGGGGTAGATTCGATCGTGCAGCTTGGAGGTAGCCAAACTGTCGACGTACTGCACATTTGGGATCACAGCAGAACGACATCCAGTAAACGTATTGGAGCATGAAGGCGCACCAGAGAGAACAAAGCACATTGTAACGTTAGAGTTCCGTTCCCAATAACGATCCACAATCTCTGCAGCCTCTTCAAGTTTCTCTGCCGCACTTCCCAATTCGTCCCAGGCCCACTATTGAACATGAATACAGCGTCTGGGCTCACTCTCCTGTCCATATCGGCCACACTCTCAAACAGTGCCGTTTGCGGTGGAACAATTCTTAGCCCAGAGCCGCTCATTATCCCATCGAAACACTCAGAGCGAAGCTTGTCCTCGATCCACTTCAGTCCAGTCCCAGGGTCGGTGTCGTTGGTCTGGAAAGAGGGAACGTCGAAGCCTGCGTTGCGGATCTTGTTCTCGTCGGCGGCTATGGCGGCTTCGATCTGATCGGATGTGCCGAATAGCTGGTGGAAGTAGTCTGGGATGGCGGCGTGAACGAACAGGCCCGAGATGAGGATTTTGAGCTGCTCCGCTCAGTAGGTTGGGGGAACATTTCGTTTGCTTAAATGTATGATGGGTGTGCTGACATGCTGGAAATGGATAAGGGGCTCAGCAGGACAGTAACTTTCACAGCTATACGAAAGCACTCTCCACTTCACAGTGGATGTATTGTCGCCCTCGCCGTCATTGTAGCAGCGAAAGCTCGATGTTCGGATCCCAAGGATGTCTCTCTCCACATGAGAGTCAAAGTAGAGCCTATCGACATTTGGCGAGGTTGGGCGTTTGGTGACCTGAGGTGTCCAATGGTAAGGCAGAAGTTTCAGATCAACAGCTTTGTCACGCTACGTCACGCTTCGGAATCATACCGCTGCACGCCAAGTATGGGGTTGCTTGTACTTGATCAAACGTGGTCAGATACCTCGAAAATACTGAGTGAATTTGATAATTTTAGGCATTGCAGATTTCCTACCGTGTTGGCCGAAGACGCGTCGTACTTCTTCTCAGCCAATAAACTTCCCACCACAATAAACGCACACATCGCAGGCCTGAAACATCACACTCGAGAGGCTCACTGGGGATTCTGCCTCCAGTTCGCCAGCCTCCTGTGCCTGCGCGAACTCTTCGCTTAGAAATGGTGTGCTGCAAATGCCGCAATACTTTGTGATACCAGGAGCTTGAATGGCCAACAGGCTGATACCACAGCGTGGAAACTCATGTCCGTTGGTGCAAGCAGCCATTGTGAGGTCGGTGAAGGGTATTGGCGCTGAGCAGAAGTCGCACAGATCTGTTGCCGCATCGGGTGTGCGCGCCGAATTCGATGATGATATACCGATGTCCATAGCGCTTGCGTTTGTCTCATTCGACGTAGCTGTCCCGGTTTGGTCAATCGGTACTTCTACAGTTCCGTCTATGGTCTCGTCCTCTGCTTCATTCGGGAACAGTAGACTATCGATCAACGCTGTCAGACGCTTTTGATGCGCAATGATCTCTTTGCTGAATGGCGTATGTGCCAACGCTGGGGGCAGCTTCTGCAATACTGTCGCCAGTCGATATGTGATGAGAGTCCTTGACAACTCATTTGAGGATGTGTCGTTACAAGCATACGACACTAAGGTGCTGTAGCGATCTTTCAGTGTGTTCTCGTCGAATACTGCAATCGTCTTAAGCTCCTTGACAATACTTTCCAAGTTGTTCACATCAACAGCGCCTAAAGTGCGGCCTGAGCTGTCAACAGGTCCGTAGGCCTGCATCATCTTCTCCACTGCTTCTTCTGCGAATGCAGGCATTTGGTCCGCGTCTTCGACAGTATTCTCCACTAGCTTCTTCAAGGTAAAGAGTAGATTTTCCGCAGTCGTATTCCGTGTTGGGAAACTTTCGCGAATCTTACTGTACTGTTTGAGAGTGCTGAGTGCAATGGTCCCGCGCCGATCAGCTGGGGGCCCGTACTCGATTGAGTCGGAGGGGTGTAAGCTATTGCATGCAGCAATGAAATCTCCCAATGGAGAAGCTGTCAGGCCCCACACCTTCGTCTTGCTATGTCCTTTCAAGTCGTTCTTGACACTGAACAAGACCATACTGTTTTCGATCTTCTCTTTCCAGTTGGGAGCTTTGCCACGCTCCAATGCGCCATGTGTCTTCTGTAGCACGGCGGTCGGGGACTGTATAGTCGAGAGTAATGAGCTAAAATGCAACCGTGGTGGAAAGTGTGTGTCGCAGTCCCAGGCCACACCCGACACCTGATCCCAGCGTCCGTCAAGATCGTGCGAGATCGTATTCACAATCGATGCATCCTTAGCAGAGATAGTCGCATAGACCAGGCCTGAGTGCGTGAACAAAGCTAGCGTGAGCTGATCGCTACAATCAGGTTGTGGGCACCAGGAAAGGGGTCCACTGTATCGGAGGTTCATTCCTGGATATGCGACTTCATCGCTAAGCGAGATGTTCCCGTCACTGCAGATGACAGGTCGTGCTCTTACATCTTCGTTGGTCGCGTAGATAACCACAGATCGGTATTGATCATCTTGCCTGATCCAAGGGCTCCAGGCTACGTGCGGTATGAACCTCTGCTGCTGCACCATATCCTCAAATAGCTCGGGGTCTGTGAACGTAGTCGCCTGATCTGGTATGAGGGATGCGTCTGCTAAAACTTCGGCCTTCCAGGTGCGTGATGAGCCAAGGGTAGATGTTGGTGAATCTACGACCATGAAGACTACTTGATTATCGTCATTTGAGACGGCAAGATACTGCCGCTCATATGAAACTTGCGTGCCCATCGTGTTGCATCCGCTAGGCAAGGACGGCGCCCATGCCATCGCTCGTACGCGACTCCGCAGTCGCAACTGCTCCTCAGCACTTACGGAGATAGAGCTGGTCTGTGCAGTCGTGTTCTTGGAGAAGTACTCTGTGAGCGCATTGTTGATCAATAGCCTCCGGTTCCAACTCGACTCTTCGTTAAGCTTGCCTTCGGCTGACCATATGGAAAGCACCAGGTTCGATGTGAGTACGGCGAGAGCACATCGTCGATGCTTTGCAAGACCTGGCGGTGACCAGGATATTGCAATCGGCACACTCGGCGATATCTCCTCGCCGATTGAGAAGTTTGACAATGGCGCGGGGTTCTTGAGTGGCAGTTCGTCATTAGAGAACCAGGGCACTTGGAGTGGAACGTGCTGCCACTGTGGAACGTCGTTGTCTCGTTCGTAAGACACAGTATTTGGAAACTGTTCTCTGTCAGCTTTGACTCGTCGTCTTTTGCTTGTGGGGAGGTTACCAAAAGTTCGACGCGCTCGTCAGAAGCTAGCGCAATAATGTTGTCTTGCGACCAGTCCAGAGCATCGACACAGGATGGCCAGCATCTCAGCTCCGTGACGTCCGCCATTATAGCTGGTTGTAATATGGATCTACAATCGGTGTGCTGGACTCGATCATTGCGTCGAGTAAAAAGAGTGAATAGAACCTGCACGCGATTGAGGGTCACGCAGACTTTTGCATGACTGTCACCGAGTCATATTCAGCTCGAAACTCGAAGTGAATGGCATTTCCCGGTCGAGATGCTTCCCTCGTGATCAGCGTGACGAACCAGAAGAATGCAGCCGGAAATTCAGGGTCCAGAGCAACGCTTGACTTGGTTGAGACTAGACTCGAGTCTTATCGATTATTGGCGATGGAAAAAGTGAATTTTCCCTCATCATTCGCAGCCACTGCCCCAGATTTCGAAGCACATCCAAGATGGGGAAACGATCAATATCCGAGGTTGGCGACGCCGAGTTGTCCAGGAAGAAGAGCAAGAAGGATAAGTCCGAGAAGAAGTCCAGGAAGGAGGTTGTAGAGGCAGTCGAATCCAATGGTGACATCGCAGAGGTCTCTGAGGCCCAGCGCAAGGCCGCGAAGAAGGCGAAGAAGGCCGGATCTACTCATGTGTCAGAAGACGGGGACGCAGCAAAGGCAGCCAGGAAAGCCGCGCGCAAAGCAGAGAAGAAGGCGGCAAAGGAAGCAGCAAGCGCTGCCACAACAGCGCCTACCTCAGTCGCAACGTCAGCAGCAGCCTCCCGAGTCGAGTCTTTGGCCACGAGCCCCGAGCCCACTGCAGATGGCGTCTATCAGGAAGACAAGGAATTGTCAGCGCTACCTCAGTCTGAAATAGACGCCTTCCTCAAGAAGCACACCGTTACAATCGACGACCCGAAGCCCGAAAAGAAATTGCGTCCAATCGTAAACTTCAAATACCTGCCTATCAAGAACGAGGCTTTCGCCAAGTTCAGTACCCCAACTCCTATCCAGGCAGCGGTATGGCCATCGCTGCTTTCTGGACGAGACGCGATCGGTGTGGCAGAGACAGGATCTGGAAAGACGCTGGCATTCGGTGTACCTTGTGTCAAATACATTCAGTCTCTGCCCAAGAACAAGCGCAAGGGCGTCAAGGCTGTGATTGTCTCCCCTACTCGCGAGTTGGCTGTTCAGATTTATGATCAGCTGGTTGTTCTGGCGGGTCCCGCTGGACTCGGAGTCGTCTGCGTGTACGGGGGTGTACCCAAGCCTCCTCAGATTGAGTCTCTCCGCACAGCATCTATCGTTGTAGCCACACCTGGCCGTCTCAACGACCTCGTCAGTGAGGGCAACGCCAACCTCAGCAACGCCGACTACGTTGTACTTGATGAGGCTGACCGAATGCTCGACAAGGGTTTCGAGGAGCCCATCCGCCAGATCATCACACAATGTCCTAAGAAGCGCCAAACACTCATGTTCACCGCGACGTGGCCTCCTTCGGTCCGTGAGCTAGCGTCCACCTTCATGGTCTCACCTGTCAAGATCACGATCGGTGACAATGTCTCCGGTGAACTTCGCGCCAATATCCGCATCAAGCAGGTTGTTGAGGTTGTAGATCCCCGTGCTAAGGAGCAGCGTCTGCTTCAGCTGCTCAGGCAATATCAGTCCGGAAAGAATAAGGACGATCGTATCCTCGTCTTCTGTCTGTACAAGAAGGAGGCCATGCGTATCGAGCAGTTCATCCAGCGGTCGGGCTTTAGGGTCGGCGGTATCCACGGCGACCTGAGCCAAGACAAGCGCACGGCTTCGCTGCAAGCTTTCAAGGAAGGCAAGGTTCCGCTGCTCGTAGCAACAGACGTGGCTGCCCGTGGTTTGGACATCCCAGCTGTGAAGGTCGTCATTAATGTGACTTTCCCCTTGACGGCTGAGGACTATGTGCATCGCATTGGTCGAACGGGTCGTGCCGGTCAGGATGGTCTTGCGATTACGCTCTTCACGGAGCACGACAAGGGCCTTTCTGGATCGTAAGTTTCATCTAGCGCAGATCCACGAACCTACACTAACAAGACGTAGTCTTATCAATGTCCTCAAGGCCGCCAATCAACCAGTACCGGAAGAGCTGATGAAGTTCGGCACTACGGTGAAGAAGAAGGGTCATGAGGCCTACGGAGCGTTCTACAAGGACACTGGTGACATGAAGGCAGCGACGAAGATTACATTTGATTAGACATCTGAGGTCACCTCGCAGGTTGCCCGCATACACGCTGTCTTTCCAGTCGGCGATGCAAGTGATTAGCTGCATTGCCCTGCAGCTCAGGCGGGGATCGTTTTAACATTACCTAGCGGAGGCGTTTCGGCACACTTCAAAAGTCTCAACTTAGACCGCTACTGTTTGAATATACGGTGTTTGTTGCAGGTTCGAGCACATGAAATTTACACTACTTGTGTCATGCTCGTACGATTCGTGTAGAGTGAGGCCTGTGCGACCCCAGATAATCGCCGTTTACACACTGCCTGCATCGTGAGCGCCCGAACGCCGGCTGTTCAGCCTCCAAGGCGCGGGCCCATCTGCAGGCAGTCTGGCCATTCCAAATCCACTTTTGGTGCGTTCCCACTCCTCTGGTAGCAGGAACACACCAAAAATGCACCAAGCCGCTCCACCCAGCCTGCACCCTCTAACAGTTCACCTCTGCTCCCATCCAATACCCTTACCGCTCTTTACCTCGCTTTAGGCGCGCTTTGAGGGCACGTCCATCGTCACTAAATGGCAGTAGCAGCGCATCAGTGACAGCCCGACCACGCCGTTCCCGCAGCCAAGCTGTCCCCACGCGGGTTTCTCGTGCATGTAGACGCTCTGGCTGGGATGGGCGTGGTCTTTGACGCCTCCGCTAAGGCGACCTCGGGGAGAGTGTGGGTTCGCAGCGTGCGGCAAGGTGTCCAGTGGCGATTTGATTGGTCTTGGAATACTTCCGGATGTGGTCGCCGACTACCACATCGCCGACTGCTGACTGTATGGGCCTGCGAACACGAAACTGCGAATCCTTCGTCCAAGGTCCGAGACGGCGAGGACGCAGAGGGGTTTAATATATATGGTGAAGACACGCTACTGCTCATATAATAATATCGAGGACGCTGTTTCGGAAGCCCTTTTCCCATCAGACTTTGACCGCATACGCTTTGGTGCTTTTTGCACACATCTTGGAATAGACCTTCATTCCCGCGCAAAACAAAGGACAACAACCAAGTGGCTTGACTTTGCTTACGGGCATACGTTTTCGACTCAACCCTTCGATCCGGCGCTGCACAAGACTCTTGCATCATCCGCTGTCACTACCACCCAAAGTTCGTCACTTATCGCCAACATGTGCAAGAAGGCAGCATGCGACGCCTGCAGTACGTCCCCCAGCTTATCTCCGCTATCTTCTCGCAGAAGCACAGACTGACAGCATCTTACAGACAAAACCACGTGGTGGGGCTGCGGCAAGCACGTCTCCGGCGTTATGAACCATGTTCCCGCCGACGAATGGTGCACATGCACACCGCGCGTAACAGTCGAAGATAAAGCCTACCCACCCATGGGCACCCTCGCGGCTGCGTGACTAGACGGGGAATGTGGTTCCCTTGGGACATCGAGGGAGAAGTATCTCTTCTCGATGATCCAGGGCATGAACGGTGGGCCACACGCAAATCACCCGAAGCCAAAGCCGGCAGCAAAGACATGACATGAGGGGAAGGCTGCGGTGGAGAGGATCGATGCACTCCGGGAGTGCAATGAGCAGGGAACAAGGATAAAGGGATACAATCATACCAACAGACGGGTGCTACAGAGATTACAGTCGGGAGATGAGCACATCGCGGCGTTTCTGCAATTTTTGAACAACGCATAGCAACAGCGGCGTACCTTGTTTGCCTGGGATTTCCTTGCATAAGAAGCTGTTAGGTTTCTTGAGATATCGATCACGGATCGTGGAGGGTTCACACAGCGAACGCACAACTGCAGCAGTGGCAATTTAATGACAAACATATCTTTACAACTCCGCCTTTTCGACAAGACCGAACTAGTAACCAACGCCGACCAAACTCTGACCAAGCCCGAGGTATCGTATCGCATAAATCATAACAGACGACGATTGAAGGAAAGGAAGCGTTAGCCTCTACGCCGATGCCTGGACGACCTTGAAGCCCTCGGACAGCATCTTCTGAATCTCTTCGTCCTTGTGCTGGAGGAAGCCCAGCGTGTACTCGACATCACGCCATTGTCGCTCATTCTCAGCGCGGGGCAGACGTGCAGCAAGCTTGTTGGAGAGCTGTTTAGCTTGTTTCTCCTATACATTATCAGCAAAGTGTCCAGATCGACATCTGTAGCAGCAGGGGAATTTACCTTCTCGATGTATCCAGCCAGATACTTGATGATGCGCCTGAATGTATCTTCATTGAGCGCAGTGTCGGCACTGAGAGTACTGAACATGTCCACAAACTGGTTGTAAATGGCGTTGTCCTTCGTAGCAAGTTCGCTGAAGAACATGCGGGCCATTTCTGTGATTTTCTTATCGCTGTCTTCAATACACTTAGCCATCTCCGCAAGCTGACCCTTGACTTTGACCTGACCAGCCAAGATGAGGAAGGTCAGGGTCTGGAGACACGTCCGCTTGACACTCTGATCATTGTCGTCGAGACGGCGGTACAGGAACTCGGTGTCTTGTTCGACCAAGTGGTTGAAGCAGACAGCCATATCACCAAGAGCAATGACAAGATTGCTTCGAACGATGGCGTCTTGGCTGCGCTCAAGGATGACGAGCAGAAGATCGAGGTGGCTTTCGCAGTACTCTTGGCTGACGCACATGAGTTTGCCCAGGCAAAGCGCAGCCTGGGCCTGCAAGGTTGGGTGGTTGTACGAGGTGTTATTGGCGCAGATATCTGACACCAAGGGGCCAAAGTTGGCGAGGACGGACTGTGGACCGAACAGCAGCTCACGCTCTCGAACATGAGTAATGGCATCTGTAAAGTCGTCTTCGTTGGTACCCGCCATGAGATCGAGATCATCTGTATCAGCCTCAGGTGCAGGCGTTGGGTCCTTCGCTGCGCCTCTCTTCCGGCCTTTCTTCATTGGCGTCGGCTCTGGTACGAGAGACTTTCGAGGCGCTGCCTTCTTGTCTTTTTCTCTTTCGGCCTTTCTACGCTTAAACTCCAGCTCGCAAAGCTCAAGGTGGACGATTTGCTTGATGGCAACGTGCCCGACAATGAAGAGGAGCTGCGACAGTGCTAGAGCAGAGTTCTGCTGCTTCTTCGGAATCGATGAATCGACTGCATCAGCATCGGGCATCTCCTCGTCTTCATCCACGTCCATGCGGTCCGGGTCCTCGTCCTTCAAACCTGAGCTTGATGTTGGACGAGAAGATGCTTTCGCGGCGAACACTCTCTTCGTCACCTGCCTGATGGTTTCCGAACAGAGCACGTCTGGGTGTTTCGACAATACGTAAATAGCACTGATCGCTTGCTCCGCCACGCCAAACCATTCTTTGCTGTCAGACTCGAGCTCGCACATGGCACCAAGTCTGACCAACACTGCGTGATCATTGGGTAGCTTGACCGATGGGGCCGGGGCTGTTCCAGCCTGTTGCTTCCCGGAGGCTGCGCTGATTCGGCGAAGAGCAACACAGGTGTATCGAGCAAGCCCAAAGTCGCGATGACCAAGCTTGCCCAGGCCAATCTTCAGACAAGTCTCCATCTCATTCACAATGATCTCAGGCGAAGAAAGCGCCAGCATGCCCAAAACGATGATGGCTCCTCGGCGCTGTCGCATGGAAATATCCTTCTTCTGGTAGCCATAGATTCCCCAAAGCTTCTCGATGACCAGGTTATTGACTGCTCCTTGCTTCATCATCGTGCTGAGAAGCTGTTCGAGGGAGATGAGGTCGGCGGGTGTTGTATCGAACGTCAGACTAATCATACCGCGTGTGATATAGTTGGCAGCTTGATTGTCATCGCACCCGGGAGGTGCATTGAAGAACAAGCCCTTGTAGCAGTCGATAAGATGTGCCTGGACGCCCTTGCCTTCGTCGCTGTTGCCCTTGGTCCAGATGAGTCGAAGCATTCGTTTGATGCCGAGTCTAGCGTTTGCGATCTTGTATGCATCGATTGTGGTGAAGAAGTCCATCGCCTCAATGACCTCGCTCTTGTTCTTCGAGGAAAGCAGCTGCATCACCTGCTCGGCTGCATCGTTGACCACTTCGATGAATCTCAGAGCTGATCGTACAAACGAGCGTAGCTTGTTGAACTTCTCCAGCTCCTGAATCTTTGCAGCGTCCTGCGCCTTCTCTTGCTCCCTCTTTTCTACCGCAGCCTGAAGCTCTTCTGAATTTTGTGGGGCAGCAGCATCTGCTTGGGTTGCATCAAGAAGCATCGACTCGTCGACTTCTCCAGGCGCATGCTCTTGGAGCTCTTTCTCAGCAGGCTTCAGCGCTGCAATACTTTGCTCAATACTCTCCAGTCCCTGCTCCCAAGGCTCTGTTGACAAAAGACCGCCGTACATGGCCGAGAAGGGGTGTGTTTCGACGAGTTTCGAAAGGAGCTTGATCGCATTTCGTCGTACGTTGCTACTCTTGTCTTTGAGGCTTTGTTCAGCATAGTCTGCAGCCATCTGACGACGCTTGCGCCCTTGCTTCGAGCTCAAATGTGGCAGATCACAGAGCTTGACGTAGACTTGCATGACTCTGCAACGACAGTACGGGTTGATATCCAAGAAACGCTGCTCAAGCACGTCGAAGAAGATGTCGATATTTCTCTTGTGAGCTTCGCTGCGATCGTCCTGGCTCAGCTTGCTCAGCATATTGATCAGATTGCCGCACACTTCAATCATAGCGCATCGCAACGTGTAAGCCTCGCTATCCAGCAGATTGTTGAGCAGGGCACCTTGCTTGATGATGAGATTTGGCAGCAGCTCAGAGATCTTGATCAGGAACGTCGAGACAGACTTCGGACCCTTCAAATCTGTAGCGCTGTACTCCCTGGTACTGATATCTTTCAATACATCCTCAGCCAATTGTGAATAGTCGTAGGCATCGGCGAGGGTGTGGAGGAACTCGGCCATGGGCTCCGAGAGATGCTCGAAGTACGTGAGACATTGGTTGATCGATGTCTGTGCGGTGTATGCGTGACCATGGTGCTTGACAGCGATGCAGAGCACCCTGAAGCAGTGATTACGGATGGCGTTGTTCTTGACTCTGGCTTCGTTCTCCAAGATGTGGTACACGGGCTTAGTGAAGAGGCTAATGAAGGTGTCGCGTTCTGACGTAGTGACGAATATGCGACTCAGCTTCAGCTTCAACACTTTGCTCACCCGATCGAGCGCTGTTTCGAGCTGCGCCGCTGCATCCCATGTCCCGTCCTTGCTACTGCCCTTGGCTTTCCCCGTCTTACCTCTCCCTCTTGCTGCTGGCGCCGAGGCCGACTTCTCCAGCGCTCTTGTCTCGACTGCGGTTATGGTCCATTTGAGTAAGAACGCGTACATCTCCAAGATGTTTTTGTGGTATGAAATCGCATCTTGGTCTTCGGCTTCGAGATCGGCGTGTACGACATCGGCTTGTGTAGAAAGTGCGGATACTATAAGGTCGAGGATCTTGCCGAGCGCGGTCGGTGGTATTTGCGACGAATTCCTAGATAGGAAACTCGAATTAGAGACATAACCTTGCGATCTTCTACATGAGTAGACGGGGCGGACTGGAACACACTTGAGGAGGAACTGAAGTGTGTCAAAGACTGAAGCGCGAGTGATCGCATCTGGGCTCTCCGCTACTGCGTCCACCACAGAGTTCAGTTCGCTGTCAATCAGAGACAGCGAGGACAGCGCTTCTGGGTCATCTTCGCACTCTTGCACTGCTCGAGAGGCTTCCGGCGTTGGAATCGTCGAGGGATCGCTGTCGAACAGCTTGATCGCCTCATTGATGTCAAAATCAATGCGCGCCTCCATTATGCGCAGAGTCGCGTGAGGAAAGAAGAAGAAAAAGAAAGAGCCGGAAAGACGGCGACACAGCGTCGTTATGGGCGTGTTGTTGCAACCACACACAGCAAACAGACGATGCGGGCGCCCGCCGCACAGGACGCGCCTTCTGTTTGGTTGTTGTTGTGCTTTAACCGCATTGAGATGGTGCAGCTGGTCGCGTCTTTCAACGGAAGCCCGCAGCACTACTCACACACGCAAACAACAACACGAGATCTGCAGCACTTGACCATGTCGAAGACTCGAACGGCGCTGCAGCGTCAGACAGAGCAGATTAATGTGCATGAGGACGACCAGAAAGACGAGGAAGTCAATTCAGAGCTAGGCGAAAGCATGGATCCCCTCGATGAAAGCGGACACACGGTCGACAGCAGTGACGAGGAAGTCGAAGACGCCGTTGCCGAAGACATGTCACGCTTTGAGGAAACCTTTGTCGGTATCAACAAGCGGTTTCGACTAATTAACCGCATCGGTGAAGGTAAGTCTGCACACATTGGCTTGCTATAAGCAGGGTCACATGGTAGGGCTTACAATGCTGGTAGGGACATTCTCAACAGTCTACAAGGCCGAAGATCTGGAGTACAACAAGTACGACAACAACTGGGACATCGAAGAACGCGAGAACTCGCCTGAAAACCGAAAACGATCAAAACGCCCCCACTATGTTGCTATCAAGAAGATCTACGTCACGAGTAGTCCCATTCGTATCTTCAATGAGCTGGAACTGCTGTACGATCTGAGAGACTCCGATTCCGTGTGCCCGCTCATCACCGCTTTCCGGCATTTGGACCAAGTTGTCGCCGTTCTGCCTTACTTTCAACACCGCGACTTCAGGGACTACTACCGGGACATGAGAATTTCAGAGATGCGCTTGTACTTCCGGAGTATGTTCACCGCACTTCGAGCAGTGCATCACAAGAAGATCATTCACCGCGATGTCAAGCCAACCAATTTCTTATACAACCCTGCGTTGAAGCGTGGGGTTCTGGTTGATTTTGGCCTTGCAGAACGCGAGGGCACAGACTGGAATCCATGCGCATGTCATCTTCCAGACGAGGACCGCCGTCACAGAGTGTCGCACAGCGTGTATGCGCAAACCCAGTCTTCAGGCCATAATACGTCCAGCTACCCCAAGAACGACACGCGAAACAGCCGTCGAGCCAATCGAGCCGGCACTCGTGGCTTCCGTGCCCCTGAGGTCCTCCTGAAATGTACACAACAGACATGCTCTATCGACATGTGGAGCGTGGGCGTCATTCTCTTGACCATGCTCTCTCGCCGCTTCCCGTTCTTCCACAGTGCAGACGATATCGATGCTCTGCTCGAAATCACAACGATCTTTGGTCGCAAGAAGATGAGAGAGACATCACTGCTGCACGGCCAAGTCTTCGAGACGAACGTTCCCAGCTACAGCGAGAGTGGTCATAGCCTGGAAAAGATCATCCTGTGGTGCACAGGACGGACTGGCGACAAGACTGCGCCAAAGAAGGAGCTGGAAGGGGATGAGAAGGAAGCTGTGCAATTCCTGCACCGCTTGCTGGAGTGCAACCCAGGCAAACGCATCACTGCTGATGAAGCTCTTCGACACCCCTTTATTGCGAAGGCTCACGAAGAGGAGGTTGTGGACGACGAAATAAACGACCTTGTCGAAGCATAAACGATCGATGATGATGACGCACTTACGATATGATCAGAGCATGGGAGGCGTTTAGGCACGGAATTGCTCGCTTGAAGCATAGGATTTGGAGTTTCTGGCCATCTAGGGACGGCAAACTGATGAGACGTTGCGATACCCTCAGCCTTGTATACTACGACCGCTCCATGTATTGCTCCAGACGATAATACGAATACGAATACAAGGAATATAACAAACCACCCGCAAATGCTGGCTTCTGGTACAACAGCGGCTGTCTGATTTGCTGCATAAACACACGATATCCTACATCGTCACTTGTCACTCTCATACTACCTGCTTCTTCGCGGCCTCGGCCCTCTCCGCGGCATGCCTCTCGGCCCTGCTCTTGACCTTCTCCGCCTTCCTCCTCTCTCGCTTCGTCTCTCTCTGCCCTCCTTGCCCCGAATGCGCCTCCTTTGAGGTGCTCGCCGCTCTTGTCTTCTCAATCTCTCCATGCACGCGCAGCTTCTCCACGGCCTCCTCCAGCGTCGGAATCCTGACTCCCTGTTTCTTCGCAAGCGCCAGCCTCTGCACACTCGCCGCCCTCCCCCTCTCCGCTGCCCTGACATCCTTCAGCAAGCGCTCTTGCGTCCTCAACTGATCCAGTTCCTCGGCGCTCAGAACCCTCGGCCTGTTCTCGACGGGCGCGCCGAACGGCGCCACGATGGCGGTGACAACGTGTCGGATGGTTGACGACGTGCGATGCCCAGACGTGATACGAACGACATCACCTTCGATGAGCGAGTTGTTCGGGTCCGACACCGTGTAGTGCTTGTGCGCGGGGAAGTGCTTGCGGAACAGCTTGTTCCATTCCTGGCCTGCGACGCGGACTTTTACTGCGCGAGACATCTTCCCTGCCGACACGACGACGCCAACTTTTTGCGAGGTGATGTATTGCTGCACCAGGGGCGCGGCGGTGGCCGCCTTTGCTACGGCTTTTGTGGCCATGTTGGGCAGTCGGAGGTGCGATCGAGGGCGCGAAAGTATAGGTGCTGGGAGCGATTGGAGGGTGAAGTGTGGATAGACGGCAAGCAAATGCGTCTCCGTGGTATCGTATACGTGTGCGATGGGTTCGTGTGGTGTCTTGCCGCAATCGATGCACGCGGAGATGCCTTTCTCTCCGCAAAAAGTGCCAAAGATTGACGCGAAGTCGCAGCGCGCCAAGATTTGCTCCGATTGGTCCGAGATGTTGACACGATATCATAGAGCTCCAGATTACAGCTTCATGTTTCACTTCCGCTGCGGTCTTTTCCTCCAGTTCTCGTAGACGTAGCGTTCATTTCGGCAGTTTCTTGTGCGTTTATGTCGCTTCTTCTGTGTTCAAAGTCACCCAATTCGTTCTGCACAACCACTTCTGCCCTTCAAGACGCCGTGCTGGTGTCCCGCACAGAGTAAGATGCTCATAAGGATAGCGCAACTGGCGCTGCTGTTGTGCTTTGCGCTGCTGGTACTCGGTGCAGAGGACTACTACAAGGTACGGAAAGACTCCCTCCGTTAGCTCGCATGGAGCGAGCCCTTCACAATTCAAGTCGCGCAATTACTGACTCCACATGCTGTAGCTGCTAGGACTGAGGAAGGATGCTTCCGAGCGCGATATCAAGAAAGCCTACCGCACTCTGAGCAAGAAGTTCCACCCAGATAAGAATCCGTATGCCAAAGCACCCCACTACCAAGACGTCTGTTAACACTTGCCAGTGGAGATGAGACCGCAAGCCAGAAGTTCGTCGCAGTTGCCGAAGCCTACGATGTCCTCAGCGTCGAGGAGACCCGCAAGATCTACGACCAATATGGCCACGATGGTATCGAGCAACACAAGAAGGGCAACGGTCCAGGCCAGCGTCACGACCCCTTCGACCTCTTCTCGCGCTTCTTTGGTGGATCAGGGCACTTTGGGCACCAGGGTGGGGAGCGACGGGGCCCTAACATGGATGTCCGCGTCGCCGTACCCCTGCGAGACTTCTACAACGGACGCAAGACCGAGTTCACCATTGAGAAGCAGGCTATCTGCTCTGCCTGCGAAGGCTCTGGCTCAGCAGACGGGCATGTCGAGACTTGCGGTACCTGCGGCGGACGTGGCGCGGTGATCAGGAGACAACAGCTGGCGCCCGGACTTTTCCAGCAGGTGCAGATGCAGTGCGATGCCTGTGGCGGTAAGGGCAAGACAATCAAGCATCCATGCTCGGTCTGTCACGGCAGCAGAGTCGTTCGCGAATCTGAGACACACGAACTCGACATCGAAAAGGGCATGCCCAAGGGCGTGCACATCACGTACGAAAACGAAGCAGATGAGAGCCCCGACTACGTTGCTGGAGACTTGATCGTCCACCTCATCGAAGCAGACGCAGCTCTCGGCGCGCAGGATCACGAACGCACAGATGGTACCTTCTTCCGCCGCCGAGGCCCAGACCTGTTCTGGCGGGAGGTGCTTTCGCTGAGGGAGGCGTGGATGGGCGACTGGACGCGCAACGTCACACATCTGGACGGACACATTGTCAAGCTGTCTCGCAAGCGCGGCGAAGTTGTACAACCCAATACGGTCGAGATCTTGAAAGAGGAGGGTATGCCCATCTGGCACCAGCAGCTCGAGAACAACGACGGGTTACAGTACGGTAATCTGCATGTCGAGTATGTTGTTGTGCTGCCGGATCAGATGGAGAAGGGTATGGAGAAGGACTTCTGGGCTGTGTGGGATAAGTACAGGAAGAGGAGCGGTGTCGTCCTCGATAAGGCGCTGAACAGACCGGAAGGCGAGATCAAGATGCCGGGTGCGGATGGGCATGATGAGCTATAGAGCACGATGGATGAATGTTTGCATGATATGGATACCCGTGGGAGAAGAGGAGTCGTGGAGTTGGTCGACAATGCAGTGTGAGCAGAGGAACAGGCTTGAATGTACAGAGCGAACAAGATCAACAAGCATGTCACAAGCTCTCACGTCGGAGGAGCCTATCCAGGCAGACGTCACTTGACCGATCGTACTCACGCTTAGTCATACGAACGCAGAAAGGTGGTGGTCAGCGAACTGTATTGGTTGAGGCTCAACTGCCTCTCGGAAAAGACATGCCGATAACCTGCGCTCACGAACATGACCTCCGCCCCCACTGCGCCATCACGAAGCCGCAAGGCCTCCGCCGATGATCAATATAGCGCTCGCGTCCAGCCTCGCAAAGTCTACATACAATAGCGACTATGACTAGGCAGTTTCAATACATACATTTGCCGGTTCCTGTACGGTCGCTCCGCCGTTGTTGTTTGCTACTTCCCGTCCTGCAGTTACATCTGCTGTTTGCGATATCTTGCGACTGCCTCCAGACTGACTGGTAGATGGAAGAGCGCGACAACAAGCTTCACTGATCGTCTAGCGCACGATGAGTAGCCTCAAGCGTTCGAGATCTGACCCGCCGCCGCCTATCACCGTCGAAGATACAGCGACTGGCGAGCCGCCGCAGCCGTCGCCTTCGCCGACTACAGGTTTGTACCTACCTGCAGGCTCTAGTCTGACGTTAATCGGAAAACAGAGCGAGCCAAGACCTTCGACGTCCGACCAACGCACTATCGCGAGGAATCATCGCCAGACGTCCGCCAGCGCCGCAACACCACCTTCGGACACAAGCGCAAGCACAGCCCAAACCTCCAGTGGCACGAGGATTGGACAGACAAGAGCTGGACTCACGGCCGCGTTCTATTGGTTGACTATGTGGGGAAGGACCACACGCCAGAAGGCAGGAGGAAGGTCGTCAGCCAAGAGTTCTGCGATGTCGACAGCCTGAGGCGATTTTATAGGAAGAAGGACCTCTCACAACAGGCTGCACTGCGGGTCATCCATGTGCAGAATGCTCCCTGGGCGACGCGATTCTTGCTGGGCAAGTTCAATATTGACGGAGGGCATGATCTTGTAGGCACAACGTTTGGACGATGGGCGCAGTATGAACGGCCGCTCGTGCGGAATGGCAAGCCGGTCCCGAATGGAAGGACGTTCCGTGTTCAGCGAGATCCTTGGAGGGGCATCAGTCGTACTTCGTTCAGTTGCGATTATTTGAAGAACTACCCGCGGGGAAAGGTTCGCAAGATCAAGAGGGGGACCAAGATGATGGAGCTCAATGGCTACGATGCGGACGAGATGCCTCATTACGCTTATGACGCACTCGTACAGCGTCTGTCTGTTTATGTGCAACTGAGCACCTCGACTCCTGGGTCAGCGACCGATCCTGATATGCCCAATCCGTACAACGAAGAAGAATTTGAGGACTATCAGCGTCTGAAGAAGTCGTATGGCGATGTCAACGCAAACGAGCATCGGGAGAAGTACATTCCCAAGCTCAACACCCTCGATAACGGCAGCACTATCATCCTCTTTGAATCATCACAATCCGGCGATGTTAAGGACACGCTGATCGGCGCTCGACAAGAGGTAGAATCTCGCTGGCGACGTCTTACCTTCTACCTCTCACGCGCAGAGGCGTCTTCAGATGAGACACTTACGATCGAATGCATGGACTACCTTCTGAAGGACATCTTCCAAGCGCTCGCTTATAACTGGACCCGCTTCCTTGCCGCCTGCGAAACACATGTTGGTATCCTCGAGGACAAGATATATGAGAATCCTGCGGATGAATCCCGAGACCAGGAACTCTGGAGCAACAGTGCCCTGTGGAACAAGGTGGAACGTTTGATCTGGAAACACCGTGACATGGTGGGCGACACGCGCAACTACCTCCACGAACTTGCTTCTGGCGATCCCAAGGAAGACGAGGAATGGCTGGGAGATACACCATCGCAACTCGAGCGCCTTACCAACCAATGCGAGCGCGACATCATAAACCCCACAAAGGACCTTGCAGAGCTGATGTACAAGAGCGTGGGCATTCGCGACGCCCGACACTCCCTGCAGCTTGGTCTCTCCATGTGGCGACTGAGCTGGATCACGTTCATCTTCCTACCGCTTACTTTCGTGTGCGGCTTCTTCGGCATGAACGTCGATGCCTTCGAGGGCAACCCCAGCATCAAATGGTTCTTCGTCACCGCCGTCCCTGTCCTGGTCACTGTTCTCATCCTCTGGTACGGCGTAAAGCATTCGCTATCCACACAGCGCCAGAACCCGCTCCGCAGAGGCGTGTACGAAGCTCTCTACCACGACCTGGCAACAGACTACCCTCACTTATGGACCCGCCGCGGCCCCAAAGACGACCTCACCATGGTAGGCTCATTTGGTTTACTCAAATGGCGCCTCGTGCGCCGATGGTTTAGCAGCGAGAAACTGCAAAAGAGAGGCGAATACAACGCCGCGATCGACGAATTCGGCACTTGGAGCCGCATAAAGCAATACCTCGTCCGCCAGTGGCTCCCCCAGCTGCGCATTGTCATCGCCGAAACACTTCCCCAGACGAGCAAACCGGATGATGGGCAGCTGGAAGAAGTGGCCATCGTCGCTAAAGATCTCGGTGCCATTGGAGAGCTTATGAGTATCGCGACGCCGGTTGCGCTTGCAGAGATCGAACCGACGGCGGCGAGCCGGTTGCAGAGGAGAATCCCACGGGACAGGTTGAAGAGCTTAAGTCCCACGAGGAGCGATGGGAGTGGCAGACCGAGTAGTGATGGGGGAATGAGCGGAGTTATGGTTGATGAGAGGGGGGTCAGTGAGGAGGAGAGGAGTGGCGATGAGTGCAGTGCTGACGAAGAGAGGGAGTGGGAGTTGGAGAGAGCGAGGCAGCGACTGAGGCTAGATGTGCCGTATCTCAATGGGCGATTGAACTAGATCTGCCTTCCGGAAATAGTTATCACACACAGTCCTTTTCTGCACAATGACATCTTCCAGCACACATGTCTTCTTTAATCCAGTTTTCGAGGGCTCAACACAAACCCCTTGGCCCTGGCTCGCGTAGCTCGACGTCCAAGTCATCTCGTAGCTCGAGCCCCAGACCAGTGTCGTCCATGTAGCAGCCTCGTGGTCTTGTCTGTATACGTTGCGGGGCAGACCGCATATATTGTCGCGTTTGTTGTCCCATTGCGAGGCCTGCTGGTAGTGGCACTTCCATGAGGTCTAGCATCTGCCGTTGAAGCAGGGCAGGCTTGGTCCTACTTCAGTCTCTGATCTGTCGGCATTGACGGCGGGTATTGAAAGAAGGGCGACGTGCCGAGGATGTTAGAGATTCGCATGCTGATAGTGGAGAGTGAAGGCGTGGAAGAGGGTATAGTGTTGATTGAATACTGAGATGGCCTTCAAGATATATCCCTTACAAGTGGACTGCTCTTGATAGTCAGACGAGGCTGACTGGATGTTCTGGGGAGGCTGTGAGTTGTGCGGTGGTTGCTGTGGCAAGTTACACGTGCAAGAAATACACACGAGAAGGAAGACATTACTATCCCATGGACGTTCAGTCCATGCTATCGATGATAGGCTTTTCATGCAACTTTAAGATGCCCATTACCCTAATCGTGTATCCGAATACCTAGTGTAGGACTCGACCCTCGTGTTGACGCTTTGACAGGCGTTCGTCAGGCAGACTTTCGAACTCTGACCGAAGTGCTTAGCATGCCCACCTTACATTAGGCGGGCGATGGCACCGAACATGAACCACACATACGCATGAATTGATTGAGAATCAGCTTGCTGTACTGTCGGGCTCAAAGCGTGAAAGAGACCAGATCCTTAAGCGGTTCTGTCGCTGCGGCTTGTATGTCGAGATAGCGCGGGTCACAGTGGTTCAGCTGGTCGCCCAAGGGTAGTTTATAATGTACAGCCGTGAACCGTGAGCAACGTAGTTTTTTGGCGTCTTCGACGGCCTGTCACGCAGCGCAGTGCTGCCTTTCCTGACGTACCAACACTCAGGGAACGGTCTGAAACAAACACCAAGCTTCTTGAGCTCCGACGCAGAACTTAATTTGAACAGCCAGTCCACGTCGCTCGCGTCGTACTCGATTGGAGTTGCTCGTCCACTGATCGCTCGTACAACGGAGTCTGGCGATCCATCTGGCAGGGGTCTGGCAATTCCGGACCCCAGGCCGTGACCCATATCAATGGCAAATAACCACAACTTGTCCCACTGAACGCCTGCTAGTCGGTACCCTTCTGCTATCTCCTGTTCCTTCATTGAGACTTCCTGCCAGGCGCGGGTCATGATGCGGCGTATATGTGTAACGTTGACGAGGGGTAATGTGCCTTTCTCCCCTGCGAACGTCGAGATGTTGAAAACGGGGTTCGCGTACAGTACAGGAAGAGCCTCATCGTACACAGTCTTGCATGAGCGTAACACTGTTGAGTGGAAGCGACAGCTAGTGTTGTCATGATCGAGGTGAAACAGTTGACCTTGAATCCGCTCTTTCCTTCGAGGGTCATCTGGCTCGCAACCGATACTCTGGGTGGGAACATTCTGCTCCCAATTCCCCACCATATGTGCTCTTGCTCCACCGAACAGCTCCTTGTAGATGAGAAGCCGTATCTCAACAGGAAGGTCTAGGAAGCGAAAGGAGCGATAGTGTCTTGGATTCAGAACACCGACATACTCGCAGATGAGGCGCAGCTTGCCGACGATCATAGAAGTCGCGTCCATGAAGAACGATGGTGGAGGAAAGATGGGGTGGCAGCCTTGAGAGTGCGGCATTCGGCAAAGGTTCCACTTGCTGTCCGGAAACGTCTAGCGCTACTTCGTACAAGCGCGACGATCTGCTCAGTGCTAGTCATCTGGCTATCTTTCACATCCCATCTCAACAATCGCCAGTTTGCCCGGGAAAATCTACGTTCTTAGCAATAAGATCCGAAACCTGTGGGAAAGAGTTAGGAAGGCTTATTGTTGAAGCGATTGAGACACATTGATGGCCAGCGCTGCGCCAATTCAAAACAGGCCATATCGATCGCACAAGGTGCCCGCCTGCCTCAGATGTCGGTCGCGTAAAATCCGCTGTCATATCGACATTCCTGGAGAACCATGTCTATCATGTCGGGAACGACGTCTGAAATGCCAGTATGTGGACTCATCAACAAGCTCACCGACAGAGGAGAACGGTGACCGGAAACCTGCAAAGCGTCGAAGGGTCAGCGCCGATGGCATGGAAGAGGGGCCTTTGCGGCCTCGGTCAGCACCGATTCTGCATAAGCCGACAAACAATCCGTCTGCGTCCATTATCATGGCATCTCATCTTGCCGAGGACCTGGACATCTTCAACCGTCATCTCGCCAAGCACCGCAAGCCTGGGGGAGAAGCCGCCGACAATTCGGCCTACCAGACCCTTAACCACGATGTACAGGATCCCATCACATATGTCACAGTTCCAAGATTTCGGACCGGACTGCCACCTGGAAGTGGATGTGGGCGATCGCAGCTGGATATCCTGGAGCAAATCATGGGTCCGTTCAAGCGAGAGGTCATTGAGCTGTACTTCAGGCATCTTCACTATCATTTCCCGGTCCTTGACGAAGAGATGTGCGCACTTCTTCGCGGCGGCCAGCTCGATAAGGCGCCGAACAACTTGCTCTGTGTCATCTTTGCTCATGGGTCACCATTATGGCCAAGATCAGAAACGCTGAAGATGCACCCGAGGCCAGATGCGCATTATGTGTGGAACAAGGCTATCTCAGCAACCCTGGAAGATTTTCTGAGTCCTGGCATGTCAACAATATCAACAGCGATTCTTGACCAGATTGGCCGCCCATCTGTCTCGATCGTTGGCAACATCACACTCTGTGGCAAGACTGTCTCGCTCGCCCAAACGTTTGGTCTGCATCGCGACCCAGCGAAGTGGAACATCACAGAGAATGAGAGATCTGTTCGAGTGCGACTGTGGTGGTGTGTGCTCATCACGGATACTTGGTCCAGCGTCGCGTACGGTGGTCCTCCACACATCACCAAAGGCTATCACGACGTGCCTCGACCGACAGTTGGATCACTCATCAGCCACAAAGCAGGCCAACAACAAAAGCAGGCGACTACGTGTTTTGTGCATTTCTGTGCATTGACAGAATTGGTGCAATCCATCATTCCTCTCATCTATCAAATTGAGCCGGACCGCATGCAATTGTCTCAGCAAGTGGCCCACTTCAAGCGCGAGCTGAACAATCTGGATGCCCAGCTGCCCACCTGTAAGTCATTAATTGCATTTCCTTGCTCGTGACAGTTGTTGATCAATATGTAGGGCTGCCACTTCCCAATCAGCCAGGATCTAGCAACCTGTGGTTCTGCTTTCTCTCTACTCGACTACTCCTCGCGCGTGTGACGCTACGCTCTGCAGTCCTTGAGGGTGATAGCACACTGGGACGAGACAGAATGCACCAACTGCGTACCTCCTCATCTGCTGTCTTGGACTTCCTCCTCACACTTGGTGAACTCCAATTCCAGGATTTCTGGCTCCCCTACGTGACCCACCTCCTCGTACACGCTATCACAGTCTCCCTACGATGCACAGTCGAGACAACAGATCCTGAGATGCGGAACACGTCAGTGGACCGGCTACAGCGTGTGATTGCACATATTCAGTTTGCTCGAGATAACTACGATTGGGACCTGGCCATTTATTGCCTTGAGAGGTGCGCAGAGCCGGTGTCCAGGATAGCATCCTTGAATTCAAGGGAGCCTGCGCCGCCTTCCGAAACCGAATTTACGAGCGTAGCCCCAGCGAACGGGCAAGGTACTGGCGTTGAGGTTCCGCCTTTGCTGATATTCGACGACACCAACTTCTTGCTCTCGGACATATTGGATCCAAATGCATTTGACTTCTCGTTAGAAGCACTGTGGGACACACCTTCTGGCATGACGAACTTCGCGATATAAGGAATTGAAAACTTAAAGACAGTACTCAAATTGAGCATGCCCCGCGGAAGGACTTCTTGCAATCCAGAACGCAGTCATGTACAGCCACGCAAATTCGGCTACGAGCGACGGCTGGCGCACGCTACTGGGCAAGTTACTTGCGCGCGTATAACGACAGCGAGGCTTCGAGGGATAATAGCTCACATCATTCGGTTTGGGCAGAGAAAGGATTGAGGTTACACTATGGTCGCAGGGGCTAAATAATCACTGCACAGTTGATGACGCATAAGCTCTGGAATTGCGGTCCCATAGTTTTATGACGCTAATTAATATATATCAATCGGGCGCTAGAACGCGAGCCTATATGTGTGCCAGCAGATGAATGGGCAGCGATGTGAGACCGCACTTTGAGGAAAGCTGACTCTTCCGAGCCCCGATATACATGTGATCTGGACACAGTAGCCACACTTGTCAGCAGGATGCGGGAGAATGGGGACAGGGCATGTGCACGTGTGCTACTGATCAAGTCGCAGAAAGCTCATTAACATAAACTATGCACAAGCGCTCAATTTTCCCCATCCGTCTGACCACTTCAACAGACTAAAAGAGCGACGCATTAAGCCAGTCAATTACAGCCTGCTCAATCCAGCGATCTCTCTCGGGGCGTGGTAGTTCGGTACCTTCATATCGAGTGCAGCACCACTGTAGCCCAGATCCTCACCAGTAAGCATAGCGCACTTCTCGCCAATGAGCAGCGCAGTGGAGTACGTGTTACAACCGACGTTGTCGGGGCAGATGGACAGGTCAGCGACCTTGAGGCCCTTGACGCCGTGCACGTTAAGGCGCTCGTCCAAGACACCATGCTTGACGATGCTGTTGCCGTTCTTGGGCGCCATAGAGCATGTGCCCAGGGAGTGCCAGGTGGTCTCAACGTGGCCTGAGGATGGTCAGTAAGCTGTGATGGCGATGTAAAAAGATGACGTACGCTTGGTCCAGTTCTCGACGTGCTTGATATCTTCAGTGGTGTACTGAAGGTCCTCGAGCACGTGCTGCGAGTTGGAGTTGAGGAAGCTGGGGCTTGGTGCCTTGCCCTTCTCGATAGGCATGGTCCAGGAGCCGTGCTGGATACCAGCGGTAATGTTACCGGGAAGAGCGTACTGGCTCTGATTAGCAGGTGAGATCTTCGATAGATAAGGTACTACTCACAGCGTTGGTGGTGAGCAAATCCATGTCGTTAGCACGAGCGGGGCTATCGAACGCGTAGAAGGGGTGCATAGACTGCACCTCACCGGCGTATGCGTCCATGCGACGCGCTGTCTCACGGGACTTGACGTATCCCCATACTGTTATTGTTAGTCCGCGCCCTCATTGAGATGTGAAGAATACTGACCCATGGGTGCCATGTCACGCTTGTCGTTCATGAAACCAGCATCAAAGTCCGGAGCATCATAGGGGTTAGGCGAGGTGATATGAGTCGAACCACGCGAGAACGGATACTCCAGGAAGTGGAACCTGGAAGAAATGTTAGTTTGTAGCCAGGGAACGCCGACTGGTATGCAAGCAAGAGAGATGCTGATCGCCTTATAAAGGTGCCATGTGCACAAGCACGCGAATACCCCCCAGACTTCCGACACTGATGCCGATTGAGTTGCTGTGAAGACAGGAATTCAGCTTACATGGTGAAGAACTTGCCGGGTGGCATGACCATATGGTCACCAAACCAACCAGCAATGACCGAGTAATGCATGACCGGCTTGTCGGGCTTGTCCTTGAAGTAACTGTCCCAGCCAGACCGGAACTCTGGGCAGGGCCACTTGTCCATCATGGTGAGTTCCTCCTCTGTCGGGCGGATCTTGACGCCAGCCTCGATACCGTTGGTGGCAAGAGGGCCGGTACCGTTGAGGTTCCATTGGTCGAAAACTTGCTTCTGGACTGCGGGGTCACCACGAGCGAAGTCATCGAAGGATTCGACGTGTGGCTTGGCTCGGTATGTAGCGAACGTGAGGTAGTGATCCTGGAAGTTGAGACCGACACCTGGTAGATCGATAAGAGGCTTAACGCCAGCCTTGCGGAGCTTCTCGGGGTCACCGATACCAGATCGCTGGAGGATGAGTGGTGAGCTGAGCGTGCCACCAGAGACAATGATCTGCTTCCTGGCCCTGATAACTCTAGATGTCAACTGACCAGGAGAAAGAGGCTTGGTTGGAACGACCTTGACGCCAACGGCACGGTCGCCCTCGAGAACCACCTTCTCGACCTTATTGTTGGTCAGCAAGTGCAGGTTCTGGTGCACGGCACGAGTGCTGTGAATATAGGCGTGGGCAGAATCAGATCGACGTCCAGTGTCACGATTGATCCACTTGAGCCACTGCTCAGCTCCGTGGCCAGTGACCAAGTCCTGAAGATCATCGGTAGTTGGGATACCTTGAGACTCGGTGGCTCTCAGAAAGTCATCCTTGATTGGGTAGGTGTAGTTGCCGAACGACACCTTAATTGGACCCTCGAATCCGTGGAGGTCACGATTGTTGCAGGCACGCTGGTACGTCTCGTGCTTCTTCATGAGAGGAATGAGCTCCTTGGTAGTCCAGCCCTTGGCCTGAAAATCATCGTAGTCAGATGCAGAAGCGCGAGTGTACATCTACGCAGTTATGTAAGGTATCGCTCTTCTTGAACACTGTGTGCAACTCACCATGAAGTTGATGGAAGACCCGCCTCCCAGGATATGAGCACAAGGAACGACAGCTCGGCGTCCATCGAGCCATTCTGAGGGTCGTGAGTAGTAGAAGGAGGCAGTCTTGCTGTCCAGCTTCATGTTACGTGGGTAGATGCCCGGACGAAAGACCCATGGGTTGTTCAAGTTGGACTCTCCAGCCTCAATCAAGAGGACCTGGAGGTTGTGGTCCAAGTTCGCCAGCCGTCCAGCAACGACACATCCGCAACTTCCTCCACCACAGACGATGATATCAACCTGACATGGTCAATGATTGAGTATGTGAAAGGATAGGGCTTAGTACCTCGTCTGGGATCGTCATCTTGGTTTTTCCACCAGTTTGTATCTTTGTCGGTTCAGTATTGATCACTAAGGATGTTACCACAGGAGTACAAAGTCAACTGGGCATGATGTTGCAATTCCAGCAGCAGCTTCCACCTTTTAAACCTGCAAACCCCGCATCTCAATAGCTTTCGGCTTCAAGGAGATCTGTCACTTGGGGCTAAGACAGAAAACATTTCCGTGTGTATGCTCGGCCGGTATCAAGCTCCTGCATGGGCAAAAAGAGGGGATGGTACATGGCTCCAGCCTGCAACCATGTACGTAGTAAACCGAGGATGGCTAGACAACGATATGCAGCCCCAATTCGGTCGGCCGCGCGACAAGCCTACAGTGATAGTCACGGCGGTTGTATGCGTTGCCTGCGGATCCGCTGCGCCAGGTGCTCAGCCTCGACGATATTGGTGGAGACACGTAGGTGTGATTGGCGAGTAGCATCGGCTGAGCGAGCATTTCCAACGTAGTGGTACCACAGTCAGGCTTGCCAGGATCCGCGATGCAGGGCTCGTACTTTAGCTGCTTTGTGAGATGCGGAGAATGATGGCGCCCAGTCACATGAAAGCCTCGAGGTCCATGGGCTCTCTCCCATGTAAAATAATTGCGGATCCGAAGTTGCGAGTGCGCGGAGTAGCGTATCACACCCACGAGATCGGAGGCCCGGCCTGCTGACGACGTGAGCAAGGACGTCTCGGATGTCATTACTCGCGGATCGAATGAGACAGAAGGCTGGGATTAATCTCTGAGCACAGAATTGAGTTTGAGAGCAATTAGCTCGCCCCAGAAGCTCAGACAATTGCGCTGCTGTAACGGAAGCTTTCATTTTCGAAGTCGCGCCCACCGCGGCACTAGTACAGCACTATCAGCCGGTAGGCGTACGGCGCTGACGTCAGCGCCGCCTTCCACACGTTGAAAGTCCCCCGTGGAACACACGGATGTGGGGTGCAGTAGCCTCGTTCTTTTCTGAGAGGGGTCTGCATCCTTGGCCCGCACGCTAATGTCGGAGGTGCGGGGAAGTCCCAATCTTAGAGATTAAGGAAGTAATAGCCGGTCGTTACTATGCCGCAAAATAGGTAGGTACCCCTTCTTAGCCTCACGTAGAACAATTGTCGCGTTTGTTTCTTGCTCGCTGTGACAAGCTGTGAGAGATCCGTACGGATCAGTACGGAAGGGTGGGTTGGGAACTCAGCTTCAGAGTCTCCACACCAGTTCTTATTTGCAGCACTACGAATCCGAGGCTGGGGCGCTGTGATGTCCATTTGCGGGTACAACGGCGGATAAAATGAAGAGGGGTGCATGCTAAGACTTGGTGGGCTGTGCCTTGAAGGTACCGAACGAGGATCCTCCGCGGATTGCGAGAGCGATCCAGACAATCACTCTCCTCTTGAGAGGTTACTTGGAGTGATTTAAGAGCTCTCTCAGCGACCGTAAAGTAACGAATGCTATACTGTCTGTTTAAACGTTAGCTCTGTTCTGGCTGGCTGTCGTGCTTTCAGATCACATTCAGCTATGCGAAGCCAAACCGACATTCCTATACATGGCTGCGTAGATTGACTTTGGCTTAAAAGAGGGGAAAACAAACACGTGACAGGCTATTGCATATCGCTCTGGTCCATTCGATAGACCGGCTTCAGGTCTATAGGTACTATGAGAAATTGGTGCCATCTGCCAATAGGTGATACCCATGAGAGGCTGGATATCGTTCGCTTCGATACAAAGGAGTCCACCAACGCCGTGACTGTGATGATTTTGAGAGCGGAAAGGAAGGCTATAAGGTTATCAGGTTGAAGGTCGTTAGGATAAGCTTGAGGCTCAAGGCCAGCGACCAGGTACGGCTCAAATGATCTCGTGTCGCTCCCAGCCGGTGGGCTTCGGGTGCGCAAGATCTTTGCTTGGGTGCGGCTTCGACAAGTCCCGGTACTCGCTTGCATATGGGTTGGGGTCCTCTTTTTGGTTGAGATTGCCGAGAGTGTGGTTCACCTCCCGATGCTTGCTCTCGTCTGCACGGACTGCAAATACGTCAGCCATCGTCACAGGTCATGGGGTGTTGGGGCTAAGCTTACTGTAGAGCAGAAGATCTCGCATCGTGCGATGACCTTCAGGCATCTTCCAGTAATCAATCGCAATGTCAGGAGCTTGAAGCTTCTCCCACTTGGGCAAACGCCCTGCGTCGAGGTCTTCGATTTGACGTGTGTAGGTGTATACGGCTTCCTCTTCGAGATAGCCGACGAAGCGATGGACAGTACGTGGGCTGATAAGGTACGCGAAGAAGAACGCATTGCACCAGACTCCCTGGGCGCCGAGGACCATGAGGCGCATAAATGGACCAGGCTTACTCATCTTTAGGAAGGTGAGTAAATGCATCCTTTCGTTGTAGCTTTCTTCGAGCAGTGTTTCAATCCTATCTTGCAGTCAGCACACAAACCCTACATACAAGGATGCTCGGTGGCTCACCATCCGTTGTCTCGTTTCATCCGTCTCATAGAGTTGAGATGCCTGATCATGCCAGCGACCATTCCGGGTACACCTGCGACGCTCTCAAGAAACACATTCCTGATCATGTACTTCTCCTCAGTCATGGCCCCCTGCTTGGGGTTGTAGCCTGTGGCTACATCCAGACCCCATCGCAACATCTTCACCGCAACGAGAGCGGCCTTGTCTGATCTTGTTTGGGTCTCTCGGTGGGCGACGGTCACTGTTTTCATCTGCTCCTCGCTGAATTCTAATGTACATGTCAGCATGCATCAGTCCGCTAGACCGGTGTGCCTACCATGATGAGACCATGCTGCCGGTGTTCTTCGAACCAGCTCCGTCTCCTTTTTCTCGAAGAACTTCTGGATCTTGGGGCTTTCAGATGAGGAGAAGTGGCGCTGATTAGCCGGAACCAGCTGAACGTGCTGGACAATCACGAATGTTGGTCGTGTCGCAGAAGCGTTATAAGCTTTGAGGAGCTGGGCTGTGGCGCGTCCTGAAGCGACTGATCCTCGCGTGGCTACTCTTGAGGAGATCATCGGTGTTGGTGTAGTTTGAATGTATCGATAGGTGATGAAACTGTAGCAGTAAGTGCTAGTGGTAAGCTGAGCTTTAAACTGAGGCACATAATGATGCTTTATATAGTTAAAAGAATCAAGCGAGTGGCGCCGACAACCACGTAGATGTCTAAGAAAAAGCCACGGGTCAGAAACTGCCTCGATTTGGTAGCTGCAATCGACACAGTCATCAATAATGGGAGAAGCAGGAAGTACAGGGCTGAATCAGCGCTAGGAATCCGCGTCTTCGGCATGTTCAGCGCGTATTGAACAAAGCGTCGAACAAGATTGGTCGATCAGATTCGCAAAGCCCGCGTGTACGGTCGCGTGCAGAGGAAAGCTTTGGTGACCGGTGGCTGTGGAAGTGTCACCACGAAAAGGGACCGGCTAGTGTTGGCCAAGCTATCGTATTTCAGATGCGAACGGCCAGGGATGTCGCGATGTGTCCGAGAAGCCACAAGAATAGACAGAAGTCGTCCAAAGGAGTCTTCTAAGTCGCCGGACGCTGCTGAAGAGGCCATGAAACCTATTCAAGCGAAAGATTTGTATCATTGTGACCAAAAGCTGGCAAGAGCGGGATCCCGATTGATTCTCGCAGCGGGATCTCGGTGACCCCAGCGCGACGCCGTGCATCCACATTTAGGGCTGAAGCGACCTTCGGCATTCAACGTTGTAGCTTCGACCGTCGAGTCTTGCCTCTGCTTAGACTTCGATGTGGATTTAGTCCAGGCTTTGCGAATTATCAATGCATCTTCGATTTTTATCGTCTTCTCACCCCGATCCTGTGGACGCCAACATAGTACAATCTGCGCAGGGTTCCTGTGCTTACCGACTCTTACAGGCGCATGCTCTCGTCTGTAATTGGGAGGTCTTCGGCGATGATTTCCACGAGACCTGTGAGTTGAGTCGATGGGGCCTGAGTAGCCAGGAAGGACTGACTGGAATTCCTATCACTCTTCTGAAATTACGTCTCATGTTAAGCCCCTCAGGACTATCGATTGGTTTTTGTATCCTCTCGCCACTGGCTCTCCTGGATCATCAGCGCCCTGACCGCCTGCACGCTACTTTACGTGGAAGCTGCTCTCCCCGCTCTTGGGTGAGATGTCGTTGTGCATTACGCCAGAGACCGATGCGGCTGGTGGGCCCGTGTTCAGGTGCTGGACAAAATCCTTCAGTTGATCGGCACTGCCCTGAGCCTCGCCCTGGACCTGCATCAAGTCAACACCGTTGCAACAACAAATAACGTGATGTGCTGTGGTAACCCGCCGTTCCATCAGAAGTATTTCTCACGAAGCCGGTTATGCCAATGCTTCTGGCTTGCTTCTGCGTGTAGGACCTAGTGCGGGTGTGAGTCTGTTGGCTGAGCAAAGAGGCATACACAGCAGGTACCTAAAGTTCACACCTGGTTTCACCGTTAGCATGGCTCGAGAACGGGTAGGTCTCCGGGACTTACCTTGCACCTCACCATCGACCTGGAAGGAAATCTACGATATCAGCCCTGCTATAGACTGTGAAACCGAATGACGTACTCGCTTGTCGGACATTCTGACTGCTGTTGTGAAGAATCGTTTCATGCAAAGTAGGGGCTAGACAATCGACGAATTGGTACTGAATGAGATGATATTCTCTGTGCTACTCCAAATGCAGGGCCACGTTATGGTGAAAGAACGGGCGCCCGGTAATTGGGCAGCAGGGGTGCGCCTGCCGCCAAAATTGCGGGGCCGCGTCGAGCTCAGGGAAGGCACAACTGGCGTACAACCGCTCAACGGCTGTGAGAGATTCTCACGACGTCTCACATGCCAGCACTGAGGGCCTCTTGTTCTTCACTCACTTTGCACGGCTGTCGGTGGTCGCGCGTGGTGATGCGTGCACCAGACCCACGCTAGTGCGTCGCGTTGTTTGTGACAATCTCGCGTCGCTAATCAAACCCGCACCCCTTTCGACACATGGCAACTACCGTGCTTTACCCCGGCCGATGAATCTTCGAAAGCACCGGCCGAACTGCTCTTTTGCAGCTCCACAGCGCATGTTTGCACCACAACACCACCGCCTTTGACTCCCGAGTCTGCAACCAACGTAAACAATCAGCAGCCGTCGACCCCCTGTCGTCCCATCATGGATTCGATGCCCACACCCCCACCAGAGCGAAGCTCTTCGCCAGAACCTTGGGCCACACCGGGCCTCGCACTGAACGCAGTGCCCCAGCTCGACCGCTCGGTATCGACTGCTTCGAGCGTTTCATCTCGCTCTGTGGGCTCGCGACTCTCAGAGAGCGGCATACCAGGCAAGAGGCGAGGCTACATGAGACCGGAAGGTACCCAATTCTCCGACTCGGCAAAGAACAGAGAAAGTGTCATGAACCTGGGAACCATAGCGCATCTCCAGTACTACTTTGCTCGGACTGGGCTGCTCGATGCAGCTACGGGACGAGTCGCAAAGTCAAGGAAGTCGGGTTCAAGAACTCCCAGCGGAACGGAGGCAGGAGGCGACGTTACCATCATGTCGCCAGTGTCGCCATCCCTAGCTGCCTACGAGTTCGGGGAGTCTCTCGTAGAATCGCCCGCCGACGAAATAGCTTCCATGGATTGGGAAGGCGGCGAGCCCATGATGCTGCCACCTACCGTCAGCACATACAAGCAGAATCCAGTATACGTACCTCCACCCCCAGACATGACGGTCCTGCGACGAGAATTGCGCGAGTCCCTTGACGAAGCCAACAAGCACTTGCAGGAGCTGGAGAAGGGATTCACAAAGGACAGCCCTTTGGAAAACGGCGGGTCAGGTCCACGCTCGGCTGACGCGGCAGGATGGCACGAGATTCAGGGCCTCAATCTACTGGACGTTACAACCCTCGCGATCAGAGCTGCAAAGAACTACTATACTGCGCACGAGGAGCCACAACGACTTTACGCCATTAAAACAGAGCGACAGATTCGCAAGGAGCTTTACGAAGTCTTGGAAGTGCTGAAACGCTTGGCTATACGCAACTTCGCCAATGGTGTCCAGCCATACGAGGTAATCCAGATCAGGCAGTGGATCGATGGTATCGGCGATCTGCTTGACACTGAGGAAGAGAAGGAAAGACAGGAGCATGCAGAAAGGGAAAGCTGGGCCTGGCGCGAAGGTGACTGGTCAGGCAGAGAGCGTGAGAGGGAGCTTTTGTTCCTGAGATCTTTCGAAAACGACACAGAGTCTCTGCCAGACTGGACTGAACCCACCGAAAGCGAGCCTGCGACGCCATTCCTCCAGTCTTTACAAAACGGCCTCCGACTGGTCCACCTGCACAACAGCCTGGTGAGAAAATCACGTCGACACTTTGAAGAGATTAAGCATTATCACACCGACACAGCAAAACCGTATCGATGTGCCGACAACCTTCGATACTGGGTCAAGGCTGCAGAGCTGCGCTGGGACATCAAGCTGGACATGGACGTACTTGGCATCGTCCAAGGCAAAGACCTCACTGTATGGCAGAGGTTCGATGCTGCCGTTCTGCAGTGGTGTCAAAGCGTTCGCGAGGAAATCACTTCTGAATGGTTGAAACAGAAGAACCAACAACGCGCACCAACCCTGCATATACGCAACCCAAGCATCGAGGCCGCGATGTAAGTGGACTATAACGCCTTGCTGTTGCGGTACTTGGACACCTCTACGGATATTTCTATCATCTCCTTAGTTGTCTTCCCCCCCTTACAAATACTTAATTTGTACAAAGCCATCGACTGCGTCGTTGTCGTTTTGGAGTCAGAGGCGCGTCTGCAGGGACTAGAATAACGCTGAGACTCGACGATTACGCAGTCGATGACCCCACATATTTTCTCCTCGTCCAGAGGAATCAGATACCCCATTTTGCAGCACAAGCATCATTTGCAGTAGCGTAGCATTTACATAGCCACAAAGGTCATGGATTTTTCATCACACACTCACATGCCTATCCCGGCGTCTAGTTTTGGTGAACGTGTCCAGTCGTTCCACGGAAGCTACCGAGGATCGATAAAGGGAAATGAGCCCTTGGACGAAACGGGGACACGGACGTGGTTTGGTGGCGTCTGAGATTAACATGATGTCCCTTCTGGAAACAGGGGTCAGGCTAGTCAAGATTGCGGTTCGCTGGGGGCCGAGTCTCAGGAACGCGGACATGCCGTTTTGAATGAAACAGCAATGTCCTGCAGAGTCAAACTTATCTTTGACGGACGATGGAGGGGACTGGCGGGCGCATCTACACGCAAATCTTTGTCCATCACGTTGTTGTACCACCCGCCCGAGGCTAGCTCTATGCGCGCAGCGTTGTTTGTTGACGACGGCACAACGACCAGGGAACGCGACTTCCCCGACCCAGCTCAGGCTCCTACCCTGCGCAAGACCCGCACAGCCGCTGCTGCTCCCCTTCCCTTTCACTTCCATGACGCACAGCAGCATTCGGGGCTCAGCAGCAGACAATGACCCCATGAACAGTCTGCCTGCGCTGCAACCGGCCGACAGCCCCGCGACAAGTGAGGTGGCATCGACACCGCCCTGCCCTCCCGCGCCAGCGAACAGCACGGCAGCGACCGCTTCGTCACCGCCGCGCACCCAACTCAGGCGCACTGCCTCAAATAGCAGCAGCATCCTGGACAGCACCACCAAAGTCGCCCGCAACGTCTCGCCCGCGCTGCTGGCCCGCATGAAGTTCCTCAACCAGGCCACCACCGACGCTGCCAGCAGGAACGCGCCTTCGGCGAACGCCATTGGCCGCATTGCTGAGGAGAAGATCCGCCAGCTCGACGACTTCCACTCCACGAAGCGCACATTCAGCATCGAGCGCCGCGGCACCGCCTGGAGCACCGGCCCCGGCAGCCAGTTCGGCACGCCGCTGATTCCCCAGCTGACGGGCGAGAGCGTCCCGGCGCTGGTCATGGAGCGCGACCTGGAGAGCGACATCAGCAGCGTCATCAGCACCAGCGACCGCGTTCTACCCTCTGAGTCCGAGGCCGAGGTCGACGATGTCCTCGATATGCAGAAGTACCGTCTGCCGGACATTGCCAAAACAAAAAGCCTCGCTGCAACCGTCGCCGAGTCTGACACCACTCCCGTCGCGGATGTAGAACGCCCGCCCACACCACCGCCCAAGGACACCCCTCCCCAGGAACAAGTTTCAGTACTCGACAGCAACCATGACATGAACGTGGCGTCCTACTTTGCCCGTCGCCATCACCTCCACCGCACCAACTCCATCTACACCTTGTCCAAGGCGAGCTTCACCAACCAGATCCAACAGTTGACGTCGATGAAGCTTCCACCCACCACGATTGCGTCCGAGATCACCGCGCTCCCTTCCTCCATACTTGCCGGCAAAGCACTACACAGCTCAGCGAACGATATCCGGCTATGGATGGCCAAGGCTACAGAAGTGCTCGGCGGGCTCGATGCCGACGACGATGTCGAGTGGGCTGCAGCCGCTGGTAGAGAGGGTCTTTCCGATGTCGATACCGCCATGAGCAAGTTCGAGCGTCTTGTCAACGTCTACATCACAGCCATTGAAGATCTGCAGTCGCGACCTGACATCGCCGCCCTGCCCCAGAGAGATCAGATCACCCTGGTCACTCAGATGGAGGAGATCATAGGCACTTGGGATGGCATCAAGATGACCCTCAAGAGCGTCAAGAACCAGGTCGAGATCGCCATGGAGTGGGAAGAGCTTTGGAATACAGTGCTTGGCGAGATCGGTGCTGAAGTGGAAACGCTCAGCCGTCTAGTGTTCGAGATGGAGGAGCGCAGACATCGTGTCATATCCGACTCCGTCGCCGAATCTGCTGAGAACTACAACATTGCCGACCTCGAGACCATCGTGGAAGAGACCCCACGCCAGAACACGACGCTCAACAACCGGCTTAGTATGCCGCCAACGCTCACCGTGTTGTCACCCAGGTCTCCGATTCCCCAGATTGAACAAGAGAATTCCCGTCTCCTAGAGATATTCGCCAAGCTGCAGCCGTTGCGTGCATCGCTCGACTTCCTCCCCATGCGACTAGCTTCGTTCGAGATGAGAGCAAGCACCATGTTTCCATCTGCATGCGACGAGCTGATGCGCAGAAAGGACCAGCTTGAGAAACAGGAGAAGAACCTCGAGGCTGAAGCAGATGCCTTGAGAGAGGAGCTCGGTGAAGACAAATGGGTGCACAGCTTCAGGCAGGCAGGTAGCAAAGCCGTTGCGATGTACGACTCGACGATCAAGAGCATCGAGAGGCTGCAGCAGGCTATTGACGATGCTGATGACGAAAAGCTTGGCCCACGCATCGCCAAGTACAAAGACAAGAGGGACCATTACCCGCCATCGATCAAGAGGGTTGTTGAGTTGATTGACATCGGCATGAAGAACAGGTCGACAGCCAACGGTGAAATTTTGCGTATCCAGCAAGACGTACGGCAAAAGATGGCCGACCTGGAGCAGGACATTCAGGGCATGGATGCCATCTTAGACGAAGTTTCCGCTTCCCGCAAGTTACGAGACTCTGTCTCTACTATCCTCTCGATACGCACTGAAGGATCTTCAGCGTTCGACACACCTGGCAGCTCGCCTGCATCCAGTGTTGTCATGAGCCGTAAAGGTAGCGATCATGGTACGACTCCTGCAGGCCGTAAGTCGCGTCAGTCCAGCACCTCCATGACGAAAACGTCCGTTCCTCCAAATCGCCGGTATTCAAGCCTGCCCGTCATACCGGGAAGCATCACGACGCGAAAATCGTTGCCCTCAACCTACCTTGAGCCAACTATCGCGCGCACCATGGCCAATACGCCCACAAGGACAACCCGCTCATCGACCCCAACTGAACGACCTGTACACAAGCCGCGATGGAACGCTAGCACCAACATGCGCGATACGATTGTTGGGCACTATCACAAGCCAGCTTCTACGCCGCTCAGAAGCGTGTCTGGTCAATCGTCAATTCCTGTTCGGAGCCCTCTGGGTCGATCTTCTGTGTTGTCGCCCCCTCCATCTGCTCACTCGGTAGCCGCAACTCCCGCTAAATCGTCTATGAGACGCCCTGTCGCAAGCACGATACAAGCACCTTCTACACCTCTCAAAAGCCCCACCTTCATGCATTCATCACCCTCCACGTCGACTCCAGTGTCCGCTCGCCGTGTGACGATCGCAGACGACGACAGTAACGGTGTTGGGGAAGAGAGCCCTATCGCTCGTCGCACTGCACGCCCAGCCAGTGCCATGAACAGCCGGCGCACCAGTCTTTTGCCTACACCCAAATCACGTACTTCGTCAGCGAACCACCTGTCTACTCCCGCCACGACACCTGCTCGCACCACCAGCAGACTCGCCAATGCAGAGGAGGGCAGGAAGAGCAGGGCTGGCGATGGCCGTGTCAGTGGTCGACAGTCCAGCCTTGGAGTCAGCGGACGGCAGTCGAGCGCTGGGGATAGGCGAGCTTGGAGATAGGTTACTTCAAAGCGATCATATCTCTTCGATGACTGATGCAGCTATCTTCAACCTCTTGGAACCCTGGCTGGTTCATTTTAGCACTCGTCACTACACCTGCGACGGCTTTAACAATTAGCATTCTACAGAGCAAGAGGCGTTTTCCACATGGCGCATGGATTCATGCGCCGGCGTTTATAACGCGTAGAGAGAAACCATCCTATACCCCGGAGTTTGATTGTTTGATTTTGTGGGGTTTATTTTCGGATACAGCACGCTTTTCTATACCACCAACGGACGGAACAACGTCACAACACGTACACCTCTGTACAACCACAACGTTGAACTTGCAGGACAGTGCGCTGCGAGGAGGGAGGACACTAATGGTATATTTCACTTTCAGACACTGCGTTGTAGAGATAGAGATACCAAAGTGAATCGATGCGTCAGCATTATTTCCTCTGTCGCATTCCATCTATTGGTGTCGAGCTTCCGCCAAAGCACATTTCGTTGCCACGCCGGAGCACTTCCACGCATGTTCGTGCCATCTATGTCCGTTCTATCCTACCCGTTGTGTCTCCATATTGTCAAGGAAGACAGTCTTGTTTAAATGTTCATCACACCGTCCGATCCTGTGCTCCCGGGTGCCCGGCTGCAAACGCACGCCCGTGGGCCTACGCACGCCCGTGGGCCTACCCACGCTGCAGCGTCTCACGTCTGGCCGGTCGTCTGCGGGCGGCTCCTCTGCCTCTGGTCGCTCGGGCAAACACGCTTTCATGAAGCCCGGCACGTTCGCGCTGTGTGGCTGTAGACTTTGATTGGCGTCACTGCTGCTATTGTTGTGCGACTGGTTCTGGCGATTATAAGTCCCTCCCTGGCCCTTGTGCTGACGGCTATCCTGAGCATCGTCTAGTATTGCATCTAGCTGTTTGAGGTGAGCCGCTTCGCACTATGCGTTCTCTCGGTGAGGCTCTGCGGCTTCTCGGTGCAATTCTGCGACTTCGCGGCGGTTATCCGAATCTATTTGGTGCCTGTGCAGCGTTATAGCTGATGTGCGCTGCTCGGCTCGGAATGGGGCGATACGGCTGAGTCGGTCGTGAGACTCGTTGTAGTCGCACTCTCAGACTCGGTTGAAGCGTTATCCTCAGGGAGGTGGTAACTTGGTCGACATTCTAGGGTCTGTGGGTGAGAAGTCTCTAGCTCCGAGTAGGTGTCGGTGTCGAGGTTGGGAGATGGGTTAGGAGCGTTAGTTGACGTGCCCTGGAAGGTCAGGATTGATGTCGCCTCTTGCAGTTTGTACGCGTCGATTTTCTGATCAATGTAGGCCTTTAAGCTCGACAGACGGTTTATTCCTGCAGATGTGATGAGAATCTCTTGGGCTATGCTTGTCCCTTAATTCATCCATCATCTTCGATATGGCCTGATGGCCAGATCCTGGGTGAACATTATAGAGAGTAAAAGCCATATTGAAAGTTGTTGAGCTGGTATCTACGAAAGCTGTGGATTCTGCAGGCACATGTGCTCAGGCATACTACACACGATACATATGATACATCTCCACTCGTGACGACGAACATCAGCACCAGGACATCTCAGAACCTTCCTCGCTGGCATGGTTATGCACGTAGAAGGCTGCAGCAGCCAACGTTTCGACACAAAAGATCGCGTGTCGCGTACGTAGTCCGATGTTGCTCGTGAGAAGAGCGTTGTCCACGTGGCTCCGTAGATACAGGTGGTGGAAAGTGACATATTGGAATAGCTACGAGTACAGCAGCTGCGTAGATGAGAAGGGATCGCAAGATGGCGTGGTTCCCACATTGTATATGGTCGTACCGTGTTGTACATCTCTAGGCGAGGCGATTCTAGGAGGTGGTTGCACCTATCAATTGAAGAAGTGTTCTGTCGTAGCTGAACCCGAATCAGCAAGTGAGTATTTCTCGGGTGGAGCAGTGTCGTTGATTCTCATGGTGCGGGCTGCCAGGATTGGGCCCATTCTCGGATTCCGTAAGCTACTGTAGTAGATAGACACAAGATAGTGGTACCTGATAAGTACAATGGAGGATATACCAGATTAACCACAATACGGAGAGCAAGCACCGGTAAGATGAGTGAGAAACATGGGTGCGAAAATCTACCTGAGACGTAGTATCTTGAAGGTAACGTAAGGTACAGCGTACAGAAAGAACGTTGCTCCAGAAAAGAAAAGAAGTGCTTCTACAAAGCAGAATGATCAGGGCTTGACCCCTTCTCTTCCGCTCAGGGGTCTATGACAAGGCTTTATCATGCAATTTTGGTAAGCGCTACTCTGTCAGAGGGTACCCGACGAAACAGAGCGTAAGGTGTTCGTCATCGCACCAAAAACGGCGTGAGTGGAGGTAACGGACTTATCAAGGATGCTACTCGAGCCATGTTGGAAGGGACGTTCAGTCATGGCAGGATTATTTGTCAGGACAGAGCTGACTTAAAGGTCTTCGTAGCAGTTGTCGCCGGTGAAATGACCACAAGAGCAAATTCGTCGATATTCTCCTCATTGTGATACTCACAAAAGTCTCGCAAGCATATGTAGCACTTATCGTCGGCGAGCCAGTCCGTGACAAGCTGCATTGCCAGCTCGTAGGGCCTATGAGAGCTTTTTGAAGAGTGGTATCGTGTTGGAGAATGATCCAGCTACCTCCCGGGTCCGAGAAGCAGCTGGGGATGTCTATGTTAGTTCGCACTCATGGAAGTGTGAGGTGCCTGAGCGCGCTTGAGATTGTTGGGAGAAAATACGGGAGAATGTCTCACAATAGAAAAATATGATACGGTATTGAGCTGATCCAGCACAGAGTATGTGAAGCGAGAGCTAAGGAACCTTGGTTTGAATGGTGAACGGGGTGGTCAGGGTTTTCTGAACCAAGGTTTCGAGACCAGTTGCATGCGCTGATTATTCGATCAAACCTTGGAAGATGATCAAATGCATGCACACCCTCTCGACTTCTTCTTCTGTCCAAGCAGTACGCCAACTCCACTTGCGGCGCCAAATCAAGACTACTGCCCACAACGTTGAAACAATTCACTTTTCGAGCAGAATGTCGGGTCTCGTACTACAGCGGTCACCAGCCGCGCCGAATTCGCGGCTCGAAGATCACTACCATTTTATCAGACCCTTAGGCAAAGAAGGAGAAGGGCAAGTCATGGAGTACGCCAGGAAGGACATAGGCGCGCTCGTTGCTGTAAAGTTTCGAAAACGAAAAGATCACGGCCGGTCACTCGAGGTTGAAATCCTCCAAAGCTTCTCCAAAAACAACTTAGTTGTTAGGTTTGTACAATGATTTGACATGAATCTAGAAGACCGTGCAATGGTTCTTGAGCATTGCCCAATCGGTGATTTGCACGAATTCTACAAGAAGCAAGAGGATTTGGAAGATAAAGCGGCTTTCTCAGAACGCTTCATGTGGACCATCTTCAAGCAACTAGCAGAGGCGCTAGCCTTCGTACGCAAAGGTGTTCTACTCAAGGGCAAGAAGAGATCACCGGTGGTACACTGCGACATCAAGCCCCACAATATCCTGATAAAGAGTCTTGAAAAGAATCGCGATCTCTCGTCGATAAGCATAAAGCTTGCAGACTTCGGACTGGCAATACACTACGACTCCAAAGTCAATTATCAAAGCTTCTTCGGATCGCCTGCATATTGCCCACCGGAGATAAATTGGGATGACCCAATGTATACCCCGGCACTCGACGTTTGGGCTATGGGTGCAGTGATGCACTTTCTCGCCCACGGCTATCCGCCGATAGAAGATCCACAGAATGCGGCAAAAAGAAGGACTGCAGACAGTGCAAGGCTACTGTTAGCGCATGACAAACAGGCCGACAGAAGCAAATACGGCGAAAGCAGCTGGCATGATATGAACGCAAATGCGCTTAACAAGTACTTCAATATGGCATTGACTATGGACGCTGACGCTCGACCAGAAGCGAGCGCTGCTGCGAAGAAAGTTAAAAAGCTTGGACGGAAGCCCTGGCAGTCTGCACTATGCTGAACAAAGTAGGGTGCTGAGGTAACAACACGGGAGAAAGGAGTGACGGTTGAGAGCTGTCACTTCTGCGGTATCAGTCATATGAAAGCCTCCAAGCTGGACAAAGAACACATCTCTTGTGAGCTATTGCGGCCAGCATCAGTCGTGAAAGCCATCCTCGCAACAAGGCAAATACACGTCACCCACACATCGTACATCTTGAGCGATTTTCCTGGAAAATAGCCTCCTGGGGTCTTTAAGCTCGTTCATTGAACCCGCTGGTCTACACGCCTACCGACTCCTTCAAGTGGCCCACTACCGACTCTTCAGCCAGCCTTGGCCCAATGCCAAGATCGCTCAGCTTCGTATCTAGACTCACATTTTTCGTCCAGACCGCCACAGTAAAGGCCGAGCCATCACCTAAGATGCCTGCAAGTTCCATCGTTCCTCGACTCTCAAAGCCCAGTCTGTTGAACAACTTCTGGCTGTTGACGTTGTCTGGATGCGTAAACCCGGCAAACCTTTTGTGGCCCTTCTCCTCCTTGAAGTACTTCATCAGCGCCTCACACGCTTCAGTCGCATACCCTTTGCCGTGGTAGGCCGCCATGAGCGAAAAACCAATGTCTGGGATCGTTGGGCAGTCAAGGTCCGGGTAGCGTTTGAGCTGCATGGATACGATGCCCGCATACTCTCTCTCGCCAGTTTCTTCGTTGAATTCGACGTCTGATTTTCGCAGCGAGATGATGTAGCGCCCGCTTCCTGTTCTCTCCAAGCGCTCAGCAGTGGATGTGTAGGCTGCGCGGGCTTCTGGAATGGTCTGCGGATGGTGGAAATTTTTCACACCTGCTTGGGCTTTAACAGCAACACTCTCGGGGCTGCTGTTCAGTCGCACAACAAAGGACATGTTGGCGTCATTGGCAGGATCTAGGTAGGACAGATGGAGGCGTCGAGTCGTAATGTGGAAGTTTGGATCAAGCATGTTGGTGATTGTTTGGTCTGGTAGTATTTCTTGGCTTGTGAAATAGTAGATGGTTGTCGCGCAACGGAACTCCTAACTTCTTGTACAGTGGTTGAATGTTGGGACAATGACTCATGCTAGCCACGCGGAGGTCTGTTTGTTATTGCCTCATGTAAACGTAAGCGCTAGAGGAAATCAGGAATGTGACATCGTTAGGAAGCTAACGCGATTGGCATGATGCTACTGAGTCCGTTGTTGCTTGTATGTGTTTTGGATGAGACGAACGGTGATAGGGGCTGCACATTTCACGATGTTAAGTTGTCAAACTTCAGGCTGAGTATCACTCCAGTCTCGCTACGGCGCTGTTCGGGCCGCTGTGGGTGCTGTGCGATAGTAGGCGTACCCTTCCGCTGCTGGCGTTGTTGTTGCAGGTGAATCATCGTTGCAGCGACCAAACCAGCCCTTGCTTGTACATGCAGTTGTAGCAGTAGTAGATTCGGATAGAGAAGTGGAGGTCAACGCTGTTGTCTTGTCTTTGCACCCGAACCAGCCAGGCTGCAATTATTGTCAGTTGCGGTATATGAGCGTAGCTGTTCAGAGTACTTACTGATTTACACGTGCTGGTACTTGACTCTGAGGTGGAAGTGACGATGGGCTCCGTTAGTGTTGCAGTTGCCGACGCAGAAGTCGATGTTCTATCGCGGCATCCCCACCAGCCAGGCGTTTTGCAGGTCTCGGTTCTTGTTCTTGTGCGAGACGTGGGCATAGCAGTCGGCGTTGTGGTGAACGTTGTTTTAGTCCCATCGTCAAACTTCCAGAGGAAGCAATCTACACATGTGACATCTTCGTCCACGCATGTTGCCGCCTTGTCATACTTCATGTACACGTTCTCAATAGCGTACCGTAGACGATGCGTTGACGTACTCGGTCGCCATCCCCAGTCTTTGACGACATCGTACGCGCAACGCTTCCCAGTGTGACATATCGTCTCAAAAGCGTAGCCGCCAATGGAACAGAAGCTCGAGAAGCCGTTGCATGTGCCCATATAGACAGGATCCGCTGTATGGCCAAAGTGGAAACCACCCGTGTTCTTTCGTAGCGGAGCAACATCACTAGCAGCAGGGAGTCCGAGGCGTTTTGCTGCCATGGCTTGGGGGTATGCCTCAAAGGAGATGGCGGGAATGCCATGCTGCAGACCTATCAGGGAAGCGAGAACACCGCCCAAGCTGTGACCAGTCGTGATTATGTTTGCGTCCGGGTAGATCCGTTGTACCTCTTCATAAAGCTCGATGGTCGCTTGATAGTATCGGTTCGGCTTCCGCAACTCTGCTCTGACGCACTTGTCGTCGCAGGAGTAGGTACTAGTCATGCAGTCACAGCTCTGTTTCCACCAATACGATCCACCTTGTCCACAGCAGCAGGAGCCAAACAGATTGTCGTTTTCCTTGTCGTGGCCTGACGTGCCATTCCCTTCGAACATGGCAACTGTGGTACCCTTCACCGATAGGATGATGGTCGAGTTGGTGTCGTCGCTAAATACGTGGCCTCGAATACCACTGTCGTCCCATCCAAAGGGCACAGAAGAGTTGTAAGATTCGTCGACATCCATCCACTCCGGATCCGCAGGGCCAGGCTTGTAGGCATCCTCAGACATCGAAGCCAGACTGATAATCGTGTCCTTGTCTTCAACATCAGGAGCAGCGACATCTTCAGCAACAAAAATTGGTGATATTGTCGACCAGATCGGCCTCTGACCATCATACTTGTGGATAGTTGATGGTTTTTCGATGGTAATGGGAGCCTGTTTGACAATGAATGGCCCGAAATGGCTGGCAGCTTCAGCTTGGACCATGCGATCTTCTGTCACGTCCAGCCTTCTGGCACGCGGTCCTGGCTGACCCGCACCATGATGAATGATGTGTCGCAATGTCAGACCATTGTTGGTGGGAGCTTGAGCGACCTCACGACCCGGAAGTGGCGAGTAATTGGAAGGATAGAAGCCGCAGTAGGAACCTAGAACGACAAGAAGTATTGCGGCCTGCGCAAAGATACCAAAGGTAAAAAGATACTTGGAGACTATAGTCCAGGTTTTGCGGGACCCCTCAGACGCTTTCATGTTATGTAGGCATAGTAGTAATGTTGTGGAGAGTGGGCGAGTCGATAGATAAGGTCCACAGTACTGCCGCCTCGCGGAAGGCGCGTGACACGCTAACTCGAAGCGGTTACGTCACCCAGTCACATTCACGACTTGTCACGCTCTCCTCTTCGCCCTGTCGCAGTCTTCGCGCTCTGTACAATGCCGACCAAAGTGTCAGGTGATGAAGCAAACTAGAAAATCGTCTGGCTCCGGATGGTCAGCCCCAGTGTCCGGGCTGCAGGGATCTTAACACCCTTTTTGTTGCTGCCCTGGATTGTCACTCCTCAACGCGTGCCTTTCAGACGCGACATTTCACATCGTCTCCGAGCAACGACTAGGCAACATGCAGCTCGTCTCTTGCTGACCTACTGATACGTGGACAGCAAGGGTGCACCTCCGCACTTGTCTTGCGCGCCCCACTAACGCCCAGGGCCTCCCGTCTGACTACTTGAATCTCCACCTCGGCGTCGTTTGCGACACCTCTAGATGTAGAAGGGTGGGGAATCACATGATAGTGAGGTCCTTGTACAAGAACGGTGTATCTCCAGTGTCTTGACTACAGCTCTTCTCACACTCTTGTCACGCATCATGGTGGCCATAAGACAGGGAGAAGACCGGTCCGCTGATCGGCAATCTATCAAGCTTCAGCTCCGCGACCTGCAAGAGCGTGAATCCACGAACGAACACGATACCGAGACTCCAGAAATTGTGTATCCTCGTGGTATTCGGCTACTTTTGACCATCACTGGTCTCGTTCTAAGCATCTTTACTTCCGCTCTTGACAGCACGATCATCTCTGCAGCTATACCGGCTATTACCACAGAGTTCGGAACCATTAGCGACATCGCCTGGTATGGTACGTCCTTGGTCATCACCCACACTGCGTTCCAATCGTGTTGGGGCAAAGCATACAAGTACTTTTCTTTGAAGACAGTTTTCCTGCTATCCCTCCTGGTCTTCGAGGTGGGCAACATCATATGCGCCCTTGCGTCCAGTAGCGAAGTGCTGATCTTTGGACGCATCGTTGCCGGCTGCGGCAGTGGTGGTATCATGACTGGAGCTTTCATCATTATAGCACTCACAGCTCGGCCCAGGTATCGCGCTCTTTACATGGGCGTGCTGGGTGTTACGTTTGGCAGCTCGGGCGTTCTTGGACCAATCCTGGGAGGCATCTTGACTGACGGACCAGGCTGGCGATTTTGCTTTTGGTGAGATCAGTTCTCGGGCGTGCAATGGTCAAACTGACATTATCCAGGATCAATTTGCCGATCGCGTTTGTGGCGGCTACTGCCATGTTCCTTTTCTTCAGGTCTCCCGTCCCTCCCAAAGAAGCTCCATTGCCAGAGAAGATTCTCCAACTCGATATCAACGGTGGCATACTCATAGCTGGCTTCCTCTCGTGCTTCGTACTGGCCATGCACTGGCTCGGCAAATACCCGCCGAACAGCATACGCATCATAGGGAGCTTTGCTGGTTTTGCATCACTCCTGGGATGTTTCATCGGCAATGAGTGGGCGATGGGCAAGAGAGCCATGATCCAGCTCAATCTATTGAGGAACAAGATGATTGTCACAAACGCCTGCTACATCTTCTTCTTGGCAGGAGCTTACTTCCCTCTGTTGTACACGTTGCCTGTCCAGTTCCAGTCGGTCAACAATAAGTCGGCCTCGCAGAGTGGAATTCGATTGATACCACTCATCCTGGGCATCTCAGCCGTGACAATGGTGGCAAATGGCATCCTTACCTTCTGGCGCCACTACAAGCCGTTTCTTCTGGTCGGCGCTATCTTGGTGATGGCCGGTGATACGAAGATCTACGCATCAAACGCGCGTACACATACGAGCGAGTGGATCGGTTACGAAATCCTTTCTGCTGTTGGGATCGGCATGGCGCTTCAGATCCCGGTAATTGCAAACCAGGCATTGGTTTCAGCAGACGACATGGCCGCTGTAACAACACTTACATTGTTTATGGAGAACTGTGGCGAGACCCTCTTCGTTGCATCGTGTGCGGGTGCTTTCACGAACGGACTCCTGTCAAGTCTGGGACGGAATTTACCGGAAATCGATTCGAAGACTGTACTGGATGCTGGCGCCACACAGATCAGACACATGTTTAGCGGCAGCGAACTCGAACATGTACTGATGGGCTACTTGGAGGGATGCAAGAGCAGCCATCTCATAACAATCGCCTGTGGTGCAATTGCTAGCTTGATCTCCTTTTCGAACGCAGGTCCGGCCGTGGTGTCCTGGGCGAAGCTGAAATTGAAGAAGGCACACGAGCGTTAGCGAACAACTCGCGTCAAGAATAGATAGCCATTGACGTATCTGGAATGTGCTGCAGCTTATCGTCCTATCTGGTACCTCATATCTCATATCGGTACGGATAGTAGAGAATTAGCCGTACCCGACAGGCCAGGCTGCAGTTTGACACAAATGAGATCGATTGTACCAGAATTACAGCGTGATCGCTTCTCTTATCCGATGCTTTTGGATATCGTCGATCTTCTGGGTCCTTTTGATATGCCTACACTGTCGATTGTCGCCGCCGCAATGGCGCCCCTTCACCTGATTGCCTACTCCACGTTACTTGGAATCGAGCTATATCAAAGCTTTGTCATGACCAAGCTTGCCTTCCAAGCCCTCCCGCGATCCGCTTTCACGAGACTGCAGAACTGTGTCTTTCCAGTTTACTTCCGAGGTCAGAGCTTGCTAATTGGCCTGGTTGCGATCACACTGCCGCCTTCTGGGCCCATGACCTTGCTCAGCAGCAAGAACTACTCGATCATATTTGCGGCAACGGGAGGAACTGCACTCCTGAATCTGCTAGTACTGTATACGGTCCAAAACCACAGAAGCTTATGATCGAGAGAGTCCACCAATGTGAGTTGGCTCTTCGAGTAATTTAAGCAAACGACAGTCACTTACAGCACTTAGCAACTCGCGATGCGAAAGTGTCCGAAGGTGCAGATGAAATTAGTGTAGAGATGCAGATTCTCAACCAATCCTTCTCCAAAGCGCACGCGATGAACATCCACTTAAACCTGATCACTATCATTGCAACCCTATTCTATGGCTGGCAATTGTCATTGAGACTAACTTTTGGGACTGAGTGACGAGGCATGATGTTCTAGAGCGTTTTATAGAAGGGATGAGCATGGAGCGGTCGAAGTCAGAACCAATGAATGTCGGTGGATGTGGAATCGCGGACAATTCGTGTGGGTTATCTCATCAATCAGTCGTTCCGCTCTCACGTGCTTGTGGGCCTGCTTAGTAGTGTGAGGGGACTGACATTTGTCGTGGAGAAAGTCGAATATAGCAAAACACCTACATGCAGTCTCCAGGAGCCCCTTAGACTCACAAATCTCATGCAAATCATTGCTGAAGACATCCTGTTTTGAAAAGCAGGTATCGGGTCTTTTGCATAACATAAGAGACTACGACACTGATGGGTAGCGCGTTTAGGCGCCCTGTCGTCAGCACGGCACGGCCGCCATCATTGCCTCCGATCCGGCACCTTGCTCCGCTGAACACCGCAACACGTCCGTCTCGCACACCTGACCATCAAATGAGTGATAACGAGCAGCCCATTGCGGCGCGAGCGAGTAACGCGCGGACCTCGCAAGCATGTCAAAGGTGCCGCTCTCTGAAGACCCGCTGCCTTCCGAGCAGCCAAGCTGGGACATGTCAACGGTGCGTTTGGCGTAGTTGTGCACGTAGCGCGTACTTCTGTTTTCGCTATGCATAACTGATCGTTTGCGCAGGTGTTTTGCCGCTGGACGTGATTGCGCATGGGCTGAGGCTTCTCGTCGTGCCCGGAAGCTACGAGCACCATCGTGAGGATAGCACTCTGGACTCGAGGACTGCATCTAAGCAGACAACAGACGCATCTCACAGGTCGAGCAAAAGATTGACGGACTTGTTGCAAGTCTTGTCAATCCGTTAGCAACACAAAGCACAGCGGACTCGACAAGTTTGTCTACACCTTTTCCTACTTCTTGTGAACGCTCTCAGGCATTCACTGGGTCCTTCGCCCACAATGTAAGCCGAGACAGACGACCAGTAGCACCTGGGAACTGGTTACCGATTCCCTCGTCCTTCGAGCCCCGCCCCGATGCTCAAGTGACGCCTGTAGAACCAACCGAAGAGGATGCAGATGTTGCTGATCGCCAGTACATTGAACAAATCCGCAGCATACACAGCTTTGGGGAGCCTGAGGATGCCCAACACCCAGAAGGCTTATTCCGGCCTTCGAGACACTGCGAGGAACCAGTCAAGGATGATCTCATTGATAGACTCCTGGCTTCTGGTGAAGCAGATGCCCTCCTACATCAGTACAGGAAGATGTCAGATTCATTTCCATTTGTTCCACTAGCCTCCGACATCTCAGCTCAGCAGCTTCATCAAGATAAGCCCATGTTGTTCCTCGCAATGATGACGGCGGCTTCGTGGAGTGAGCACAAACGCCAAATGTCCCTGGACGCCATCTACAGGCAGGAGCTCGCCGGCCGTACCATCATACGCCCGCGCAGGACCCTGGGACTTGTGCAAAGCGTGCTTGTATATCTTTCATGGTCAGTTCATCACATGCATCTGGTGCAGCAGCGCTCACACTGCCTAGGTACCACTTTGTGTTCTCACACAAGACTCAGTAGGTTTACATCTTGACTAATGCTTACCTCTCCTGACATTTCAGACAAATTTTCTTCCTGCACCACCTCGTCATTGGGCTCGCGCTTGACATTGGACTTCATCGTGACTTCCAGCCTGTGTTCTTCTCCCACGTCAAGAAGGCACCAGATATCGATCCCAAGGAGAAGCGTGCGCGCCAACGAGCCTTTCTTGGCTGTTACTACCTTGCTTCGATGTGAGTATCTCTTGCACATGGTACATATCCCCGCTGATTCTGCTCCAGGGTCTCCGCAGCTCTGCAAAAGCCGAATTTGTTAAAGCACAACTCCGAGATGACTGGATGGGCGCAAGATCTGAAACAGTATGGAGAGTTTGTCACCGATGAAGTTCTCGGACATCTCGTCTCACTGCGACAACTGGAAGACCAAGTCCAGGATACTCTGTTCACAGGAGCTGCAGCGGATGCTCGACTGACCGATGCTCGCGTGGTCATGCACGTTCGGTTCTTGAAGACCCAGCTTGATACTTGGAGGCGAGGCAGCGAGGGTTTACAGTGCCAGTGGAGTAAGGTGACTTTTCTGTTTTGAATTACCGTCTAACATAGAGCTAGTGCTCATTCTCTCGCACGCATATACCGACATGCTCCTTCACAGCGTGGCTCTGCGGCCTATGACAGAGTCCACGCCGCTACCATCAACTGGTAGCACACACGTAGCAGAGTTACTCTCAACGCTTGAGGCTGCAAAGCGATTCTTTGATACCCTATTGTCGTTTCCCGCGTCCGATTACCACCTTGTCTCATTTTCGGAGTGGATGCGCTTGCCATCGGCCATGATGACCTTAGCAAAGCTGTGCATCCCATCCGATGCGCATGCAGCTGTTGGTTGGGACGTCAAAGCAGCGCAAAATCTAGTTCGTCTAGACATATGCCTCGAAGCCCTGTGCTTCCGATTTCAGAACGAGACAACTTATGACAAGGTCACGCAACCTCATCACGACTTCTGGTGGGCTATGAATCTTGTGACGAGTTTGACCAGAACATGGTACATTCGAAAGATTAGCCCAAGCACTGCAGCTCGATCTACCCCGAATTGCAGCTCCACAAACGATATCCTGCGTCCAAACTCTGGAGCATTACCAACGCCACCGCAGAACATGTTCGCAGATCTCGCGAATGTGGACTTTAGCAGTTTGGACCCGAGTCTCGGAGCAGGCCAAGATATGAGCTCTGGTTCGCTCTCATTCATGACGTCTGTGGATTTTGACATGGAGCAATTCTTTGATGCAGGCATCTGGGACGATGTAGCTTACCACGGCATGGGCTTTGGTGGTGGTGGTGGTGCCATGCATTTCTAACCTCTCTACTTCTGTATTGATCTCGCCATCTATTCGACCGAATCAGAACTTCTCGAAACGCTTCGAAACATGTTGCCATTACATAAGACTGTATCTCGGGCGGAATTGTCGCGAATATATTGTCGATCATCTGCCGGCCCGCATGTTCAACCCCACAAACCAAGAACACCCCAAAATGAACGCAGGAAATATTCCCAATCTAGGTCCGAGCCCTCTAGTGCCCGACGGGACTGTTACCATGTTTCATGAAGGTGGCAAGTCGATTGGTTAAAGCGAGCGATGTGTGTCAAACATTAATTGCGTCTTTGTATCTGCGGGTGAATGTAGCCGCGCCATGGAGGATTGTAGCATCCCTTCCGCCGCTCGACCACGGGGTAATTTCATGAAGCAGCAAGGATCACCCTAGTACATTCTGTATATAAAGACATTGGTATTGGCATCGAAACAAGTATAAGCCATTTACCCACTCCGCGACTTTGGATCGAAGATTCCGCACACTCAGCCATCATGCGTTTCGCTCTCCTGAGCTTGCTCCCCGCTACTATCGCCCTTCCTGCGGCTCTTCAGCCTCGCGCTGACGGACCTGTCTATTGGCTACTCGCTGGCGATTCCACCACGGCAACGAATGGAGGCTGGGGTGATGCTTTCCTTTCTACCACAGTTGAGGAGGGCTCCTCGGGCAAGAACTACGGGCACAGCGGTGCCACCACCAAGTCTTTCCGCGCCGGTGGCGATTGGGCCCAGGTGATTGACGAAGTTGGCACTCACAAGGATGACTACCGCGTCTACGTGACTATTCAGGTATTCGATTCAGGATTGAGACTGCGTGCAGCAGACTAACGACTCAAGTTCGGCCACAATGACCAAAAAGCTACCAGCGGCGTCACTCTTGCCGACTACAAGACGAACCTCGCAAACTTTGCCTCTGAAGCGACTTCAGCAGGCGCGATACCGATCCTCGTCACACCGTTGACCCGCCGCACTTTCAGTGGCGGAAAGGTGGTCGAGAATCTTGCCAATGAGACCGCTGCCACCATCGAGGTCGCAGAAGCCAACCAGTTGCACTGGATCAACTTGAACAAGGCGTCCACCAACTACGTCAACGCCATTGGATCAGCTGCAGCAGACAAGTACAACCTCGCGTCTGGTGACCGCACTCACGTCAACGAGTGGGGAGGTGTTGTATTCTCGAGAATTGTCAGTGACTTATTGGTCGGAAAGTATCCTGAGGAGTTTGAGAGCGTGACCAAGAAGAACGAGACATTAAGTGCGTTGATTGCTGCCGGTACAGCTGCGTAGAGTTTGTCTATGTAGAACGAACGCAAGATTTGTAAAACTTACGAAGAGATTTGCAACTCAGTCTTAAAACTGCCATCAAAGTCTATACTCATACTCCGACAACCGCGGCCTGGTCCAGGATTGTGGCGGGACGTAGTTAGTCCAAGAAAAGTTAAAGTAGTTTGGCACCACCAATTTTCCGTTGACAGTGGACATGCATCTGTGCATGACGCCGAGCCTGGCCCCGTGCTCTGCCAGAGTCCTGAACATAATTATACGGAGAATTCCTTCTGTCTTGATTATCTCTAGGTGACGCGCCCTCCATTCAGCTCCTGTGAGGGACAAGCTGAAGGATGGGAAGTAGCCGATGAGAGCGGCAATGAGGTCCTCGACGGCTCGAGCGATGGTACGCCTGCAGTTCTCCTATATGATCCTTACGATGTGTGTTTTTCGAATGCCGATCTTGATACGGTTTGTCTCTCAGGCGACATAAGGTTCGTATTTTGAGTTGCATGCTGTGGCGCCGCTGGAGCGTTGTCTGAAGCATGTCGAAAGCCTCATGGTGTAGGCGAAGAAGTTCTTGTTCCATTCCGTCGCAAGTCTTCCGACAAGCAAGAATGAGACCTCGAGAGTGCTATAGGTTTCGTCCGTGTGGCAAAGCTATCGTCTGAGCAAGAAAAGCGTTTGGTGATTTATCCTGCAGGTCGGAGTAGGATAGGCCGGCTGCAACGCCATCGACTGAAGAGCGCTTCACTCGGGCAGGCAAGACTATAGGACCGAATAACAAGCCATACTCGCAGAGGCGAAGTTCTGCGAGTAGACTCATGAACGAAGGGTAGGTGGTTGTTTTCTCGCACATGTCGCATCTTGCGGTAATTCGAGGTTGGCGAGCCTTAAGTGAACGCATAAGGCCGGGCGTCAGCATTGCAAGAAACGTACCGGTACGGTACCGGTAGCAAAATGATGTTTGGGTTGCAACATCTCACTTACATCCACCACAAGGACTTGCTTCTCTGGACGCCCGACTGCGCGCATCTTCACAATCGCACAGTATCGAATGTATTTCAAAGCATGTTAACAAGGTTGTCACCCGGCACGATGACGGCTAGGCAACATGCGCCCGCTATACAGCCTTCGACTTGCGGCCAGCACAGCCGTGACTAGTACGTTTGGTCCCTTACCGCTTGTTACTCGTCACAGGCGAGTGTGTCAATTACACGGGTCACGAAGGCAAGCCGGTTGCCCTCACAGAGCCATTCGAGTGCAAGTCATTGCTCCGGGCCCAAAGCAGCTTTGAGCGTCCCTTCCCTTCGACCTAGCTCCGGCAAACGCATTCGCCTCCAGGAATCGGCAAACGTGTTTCTCAACGGCTCAGGTCCGCGAGCCACAGTTCTTCCCAGATTGGCTCAGGGGTCTGGGTTACAAGGTTTGCGCTGTTCTTCGCCTGTAGTCCATAGCTCCAAGACCCGGAAACCACAACACGTGCGAAAAGCGCCAATCATTCTCCGGGAACGAAAGCTAGTTCATATGATCGCAATCTAAATGCTGGGGTAAGCTGAGCCTCGGAGCGGAGCCAAATCGCTGTATAGTGCTCCGTGCTCAAAGCGGACAAGCGTGGCCTCGGCCTATAATTTCACGAAGTACAAATGTAAAGTCGTCTGAGTGCACTTGAGAGGTATCGAGGCTACTCACTCTTCCAAACTTCGACACAAATTAGGCACTTCAAGATGCGTTGCGACGTGGCCGTTACCGCCTTCCTGGCTTCAGGTGCCACCGCTGCCGCAGTCAAGAAGGGATTCGTTACTACAAAGGGCACTGCCTTCAAGCTTGATGGCAAGGACTTCTACTTCGCTGGATCCAATGCCTACTACTTTCCCTTCAACGACGTAAGTTGTGTTCAGAGAATATTTCACCAATCGATTCTGACATTACCAGCTTGCTTCAGATGTCGAGGCTGGCCTTGCAGCAGGCAAGAAGGCTGGCTTGAACGTGTTCCGTACCTGGGGGTTCAACGACCGCAACCGCACCACTGTCACCGGTGGACTGCCTCAGTATGGTGGCGAGGGTGCTGGTCCTTCGCCGAACGTGATGCAATGGTGGAACAACGGCACCGCCGAGATCAACCTCGCGCCTTTCGACAAGGTTATCAAGGCTGCCGAAAAGACTGGAATGAAGCTCATCATCGCCCTGACCAACAACTGGGCCGACTATGGTGGCATGGATGTCTACACCACCAACCTGGGCGGCAAGTACCACGACGACTTCTATCGGGACCCTAAGATCAAGGCTGCTTTCAAGAAGTACGTCAAGGCAATTGTTCAGCGCTTCAAAAACTCCAACGCCATCATGGCTTGGGAGCTCGCCAATGAGCCGCGCTGTGGAGCCGATGGTGTCCGCAATCTTCCTCGATCAGAGAATTGCACGCCTGACACTATCACTGAGTGGATCGATGAGATGAGCACATATGTAAAGAGCTTAGACAAGGACCACCTGGTGACCTGGGGCGGCGAGGGCGGCTTCAATATCGAGAGCGACGACTGGGCGTACAACGGCGCCGATGGAGGCGACTTCGACAAGGAGCTTAGCCTGAAGAACATTGACTTTGGCGTCTTCCACAGCTACCCCGACTGGTGGAGCAAGACTGTCCCCTGGACCGTCCAGTGGATCAAGGACCACGCCGCTTCTGGACGCAAGGCGAAGAAGCCGATTGTGCACGAGGAGTACGGCTGGCTTACAGACGACAAGAGGCAAGCGTACCTCGGCAAGAGTGACAATCAGACAAGAGTTGAGGTCCTCGGGCTGTGGCAGAAGACGAGCTTGGAGGAGAAGATGAGCGATATGTACTGGCAGTTCGGGTACAGCAACTACTCGTACGGCCGCAACCACGACGATGGGTTCACCATCTTCCTGGATGACGCGGAGGCGAAGCCATTGGTGTACGAGCACGCAAAGAAGGTCAACGCGTTGAACAAGTGAGGAACGTGATTGAGGAGCGCTAAACATTTATAGAATCTGTTCATCAAAATATACCACTATCGCCATCCGTCATGCTGAGCATTTCCTTTTCTTAATCTTCACAAGCCTGCCATTTTCATCGCGGCCCACACAGCGTTGTCGGTCTTCACTGACTTTCTTCTACCAGCGTTTCGACCATGGTCAACAGTATCAACATCATCAACGTCATCAACAGCATCAACAGCATCAACAGCATCAACAGCATCAACAGCATCAACAGCATCAGCATCAACAGCATCAACGTATCCTGCACGCGCTCGACGACGTCGTTGACGAATCTTCTCGGCATCCGCATCGCCATGTACGTTTCTGTGATGGCCAGTAGGCTCGCAGCCTCCTGGTGCGCTTTGCGGAACAGACACCACCGCTCCGGGCCGTGGGGGTTGAAAGGTGCCTTCTGGACTGTTTCATCGCGGATGCTCTGGACCGCGGCTGTCGTTGCTTCACGCTCGCTCGCCAGCAGGCCGTGCAGGTCCCGAAGCGCCACATCAACTTTGGCCGCGTCGGAAAGACGCAGATGGCGCCACTTGGCGTGATCGATGCGGTCCTCGTCGGTGTAGTCGTCGAATTGCTGTGCTGACCTCTCAATCTCAGCACCAGCGCCGCGCGGCTCAGACTCAATCCCCAGAGGACCTTTGCACACATCGCAGAAAGCGTAGAGGCGGTTGGTCTGTGCGATTCTATCGCTGTCGCGGTACTGCGTCCCGAGCTCCTCCAGGTCTACGCGCAAGGGGTGGCAGAACGCAGGCGCGCGGTCGAAACCCTGTCGGATCTCGTCGTCGGAATCCTGGGCTGGGTTGCAGAGCTCCGTGTGCTCGGGGTGTTGGAGAGGGTGGAGTGGCCGCATTGAGTCCAGAAGATGCGGGTGAAGCGACACATGGTGGCGAGTCACGGTGGCGAGTCACGGTGGCGAGTCACGGTGGGAATCAGATGGAGAAGGTGGTTTGGGGACTTTTGGGTTGGGGGACGGTGGTGCGGGTTGGAGGATTGGGAGGGAGGTGAGAATGGGTGTAGACAAAGGAGAGGGCAAACATGGTGAAAGCATGAGATTGAGTAGAGACACGCTGAAGATGCTGCGGAGTAGTGTGGCATTCTGCGAGGAGTCGAGCAGCCCATATCCATAATTGTCAACGAACAAATCCAGTCCGTACCCACCCATAGACTCGACTTGTTTGCTCTCCGCGACAGTGAAGGGCTTGATGGGGGTCTTGACAGTGGTCTGTACTTGATTTACAAGTCAGATTGCAGACATCTTAGGCTGTTAGCAAGCAATATTCAGAGTCGCTGATTAGCCACGACCTACTCTTAGGCTCTGCTAGCTATCTCATTGCACATTCAACGCACTTTTTCACCACTATTGCCCATCTACCAGCTTACTTTGATGTCGTGTTAGCTGTTGTAGTCGGCCAGTTGATTGCATAACTTTTCGCTACCTCTGCTTCCTTTTGTTGTAGCCACAGGACGACACAAAGCATTGAATCCATCAACTCTGCAAGTCAATTCTTCACTCTGGACATGATTTCATCATGCAAATTACACGCCAAAGGCTTGGTTTACTTGGAGTGGCGACGAGGCCGTGAAGAAGGTCGGAGGTGGAAGGATATTGGATTGTTGGTAAATGTGCCCAGATCTGTCCGATCGTGTAGAATTAAAGAAATGCCGAGTAGCTTCTAGTTTTTGAACGCTGGAGAGGCTCTCATGTTGTCGAGCTCTCGAGTGTCCATTAGAAGGCTCACCGTCAGAGGTCTGTCCATTAGAAGGCTCACCGTCAGAAGTCTGTCCATTAGAAGGCTCACCATCAGAAGTCTGTCCATTAGAAGGCTCACCATCAGAAGTCTCTCACTCAAAAACCGAAAAGACTCTCAACCGGAAGTCACTCAAGACCACACGCCACAAGGCAGGAAACAGGCAAGCAAGTAGGTATCGAGAAACAGCGCCCTCACCCCGCCGTCCAAGATCCCACGACTCGCGCACCCAGTCCCCACAGTTCTCCATACCGACATCGGCCCTTCACCATGTCCACACGGCGCGCACGTATGTACAAGCCCGCGATACCGTCAACGCACACCCCCCCCCCTCCACCTCTCGCAAATCCGCACCACGGCATCATGGAATCACGCGCAGGCATACTCTGGGTATCATCTCGCATAATCGCGCCCGCGCGCCTCAGCGCCTCGGCCTTTGACGCATGGTACGAGAATGTAACACGCGCCCGCCCCCGACCTGTCCTGCTGTACGCGTAGATTGCAGCTAAAAGTACGCAGGAGCATGCGCTTGAAGTGCTCACCCTCCCGGGCGTGCCGGGGGGCGTGAAATACGCCGCCCTGCCCGGTTGCAGCTCGACGAGTACGGCAACAACAGCAGCAACAACAACAACAAAAACGACGACGGCGCCGATCCTGGTCACCTACACATTCCCAGACCTAGCCTACACGAGCTCGCCCGAATTCAGCGCCGTCGCGGGCGCGACACCCTCGCCAGAGCTGGTGAGCAGGATCTACGCGAATGTATCCTTTGATATACGATTTTACGCTTCGCTGCCCCCATTGCCCTCGCACCCCCCATCGCCCTCGCACCCCACGTCGCAGACATCCGGCGTCGCGCGAGCGCTGGCGAGCATCGCGCTGTCGCCCGCGGAGGGGCGGGAGACCGAGTTCGGCGCGTGGTTTGCGGGGCCGCTGCTCCGGGACCTCGCGAGCGCGAGTGGGTTTGTGAGGATGCGGCGGTTCGAGTATGTGAGCGGTGCGGTGCGGGAGGGAAACGTGGTGAGCGTGGGTGAGGCGGCGGGGTGGCTTGTGCTGGCTGAGTTTGAGGAGGGAGGGGAGCGGACGAGGGGGGAGGTGGAGGGGTGTGTTAGCAAGGGGGGGCTGAGTCGTGCGGAGGTGGGGTGGTATGGGGTGAGGAGGGTGTGGGGCGATGGTGAGGCGTAGTGGGTGGACGTTGTGGACGTTGGTGTGGAAGGCTTGGCTTCGATTACAATTACTTTGTAGAGCACCGCTGCGTGTACCATCTTCTCGGTGCCATCTCTCCCGCGCTCGTGGTGCGATACGGGCATTCTCCTAGTCTTCCCGAACAAGGCAACTCTTGCCCCCACGCACATTTCAAAACTCTGGCGCACCCGCGCAGCGTCTGCAAACCTGTCGCCCAAGAACTAAACGCTGAGAATCGCTGACAAAGGAAACCGACATGCAGACATGCAGACCCGCCCTGATGCAGGGCGACAAGGCAGAAAGGTTTGTACAATCTATAACGGTGGAACTTTTGGGGTGCCGGACACAAGAATCCAGGCGGTCAAGGCAGTCGTGTCCATTACACAAGCAACCAGGCGGTTAAGGCAGCAATGTCCATTACCCACCCTCGGCGTCGAAAGGCAGCAATGTCCATTACGCACCCTCGGCGTCGAAAGGCAGCCGTGTCCATTACACACTCTCGGCGTCGGGGGTCGGTGTCTCGCTCTCATCCTCTGGCACTGCTGGCGGGGCCTGGACGAGACTCTTCCTCTTCGCCTTCCGGTCGGCATTCTCCTGTGGTGGTGACGAGCCGTTCGTCTCTGGCGTGCTGGCTGCCAGCTGCGGCGCGGCGGGCTTCCGGGCCGGGGCGATGCTGGCCATGCTCGTGGACATCTTGTTGCTGCCCTTGTCCTTTGCGCTGTCCGAGTCCTTTGCAAAGTCCTTCCACTTGCGCCACCCGTCAAAGTCGATCAGGGCCTGCATGCAGCCCCACTCCTTGACTTTGCGCTCGAGCCAGACAAAGTTGACGGGCTGGGAGTTGTTGTTAGTGTGCGTTCAAAGGCACGGGGGGGGGGCAAGGCGTACCTTTGTCAAAAAGTCGTTGCAGCCAGCGGCCAAGGCCTCGTGTCTGTCGCTCTGCAGCGAACTGGCTGTGAGGGCCACGATGATGACAGGACTCTTGAACAGACTCCTGTCGCCCAGCTTGTCGTCCTCGACCAGATCAGCGTCTGAGCCGTTCTGCAGGCCCAGTCTCGTGTTGGGCGCCTCGCAGCCGCCGCTGCTGAAGACGCCGATGCTGTTGACACGCTCCAGTCTCCTAATCTCCTTTGTCGCCTCCAGACCGTTCATGACGGGCAGCTGGATGTCCATGAGGACGAGATGGAAGCCGCCGGCCTTCCACTTGGTGACGGCCTCCTTTCCGTTCATGGCTCGCTGCCACCGCACCTTCAGCCGCTGCATGAAGGCGCCCAGGACGCGCAGGTTGATGATGTTGTCTTCCACAATCAAGACGTTGATTGGCGGCACGGAGCCGTCCAGCAGCCCTGCAGGCAGACCCGGCGGCTCGGCCGGCGCGGGCTTCCGTCTCTTCTTCTTCTCTGGGCGGGGCGACGCAACGCGGACCGTCGGCGGCGTGTCGTGCTGGGTGCGCGCGGCCGGCTCGATTGGCACGGGCGGCGTGGGGATGGGGGCGTTTGAGGCCTGCGAGTGCTTGTCGGCCGAGGCAGACGAGTCGTGGCGCGGGCGGTTGGGACGGACGCTGGCGGACGAGGCGATGCCGCCGGCCATGGTGGTGGGCGACGCCGTGTGGGTGCGGCCGATGCGGGGGCGGGCGCTGTGGTGGATGCGGCGCGCAGCAGCGCCGCCGGGCGAGGGCAGCGGCGGCAGCTGGCCGCCGTTGCTGATGATGGCGATGGAGTGGGGCCCGTGCGGCGGGCCGTGCTGCAGGGCCGCGGGCGACGGCTGGGCGGCGGGCATGGGCGGAAAGTACTCCGTCTGCGTGTGCTGCGCGTCGTCGTGGTGGGCGTAGTAGAGGGGCACGCGCGGCGAGGGCTTGGGGGTGCGGCGGACGGGCACGTCGATGACGAGCGCCTCGTGGACCGTCTGGCCGCCGGGGAAGTAGGCGTCGAGGGTGCGGCACATGTGCTCCTCGGGGCCCAGGGTGCGGTCGCGGTCGCGGGCGTGGGCGCCGTCGCGCGGGACGATGCGCAGCGTCACGTCGGGGGCGTCGAAGCTGCGGCCGAGGCTGTTGGCGTACTTGCGCAGGATCATGTCGCGCACGTCGTCGACCAGGTCGTCCTCGCCGATTTGCACGAGCGTGGCCGAGGCGTTGGGCCGCTTGACCCAGATCTTGCGGTGCAGCATCGCGGCGGGCAGGGCGGCAGGCAGGGCGGCAGGCAGGACGGCAGGCAGGACGGCGGGCAGGGCGGCGGGCAGGGCGGCAGACGGGGCGGGCTGCACGGCGCCAAAGTAGTCGGCGGCGGGTGCAGGGGGCGCGTCGGGGGCCAGCAGCGTCGTGATCATGCGGGCATCGGCCGGGGGGGCGACGAGCGACTGGCGGCGGGGCGGGGCGGTGCTGGTGCTGCTGGCGGCGTGTGTCGAGACGTTGACGTCTGAGGTCGCGGCGCCGGATTCAGCAGAGCTCGCGGGAGACGGCGTCGGGGACGCGGGCGCGGGCTCGGCTGCAACCGCACCTGCGACTGCAGCGGGCGCGTGGACGGGCGTGGGCTCTTCGAGCGTCAGCTGCGGACAGGCGCGCGGCGAGCTGCGGTCTGCGAGGGACAGCTCTGCGGACGTTGTCGTCGATGCACGCGTGACGGCGGGCGAGCGGCTGCTGGACGTCGTCGTGGCCGTCGTCTGCGAGTGCGCGCCGCCAACGTCGGGCTTCTGCAGCACCTCCGACTGCACCAGCCGCGGCTCCACGTTGATGTCCATGTCTGCCACCGCCGCTGGCGCCGCGTCTTTGTGCGCGCGCGCCGCCAGCCGGCTGAGCGAGATGCTCTTCCGCAGCGTGCTGGCTGCCCGCCCCGGTCCCGCGTCGCTGCCCGCAGAGCTCGCGTTGGACCGCGTCGTGCTGGCTGCGGAGCTGCGGCGCAGGAACTTGGGCAGGAACCTGCGCGAGCTCTTGGTGCTGCTCATACCGCCGCGCAGCGGCTGGCCGGGAGCATCAAGTCCGGGGGAGGGGAAGCGGTGCTCAGGGCCGTTGTGCTGTGCGGTGTGGTTCGAGCTGCGGCGTGGTTCGAGCTGCGGCGTGGTTCGAGCTGGCTGGGCCGGTGTACTTGGGTACTTGGTAGTCTGGACGGGGAGCAGCGCAGAGCAGCGCAGCGCAGCAGAACAACAGAGCACACCAGAGCAGCAGAACAGAGCAGCAGAACAGAGCAGCAGAACAGAGCAGCAGAACAGAGCACACCGGAGATGCAGAACAACAGAGCACACCAGAGATGCAGAAATCAAGTCACAGCCTGGAAAAGGCAGAGCGTGAGGCCAGGTCGACCAGAAAAGGAGCCTCGCTGTTGTTGTCGTCTCTGCGCGCAGCCCGTCCATGGCCATCCCGTCCAGACTCGACGGCCACCCAAGCTCGGCCCTGCACCACACGATGAATTGCTGGAATGAGCCACATCTGCACCACCCACCCCTCCACACGCCGTGCTCGCCCTCTCGCCGCCCCAGCCCGCACCCAGTGCGATGCTCCGTCTGCAACAACCGCCGCCGTCGCTGCAGACGCACGCGTAAGCTCTGCGCGAGTGCAGCCCGAGACGGCGCGCACCAAACTGGTTCCACCGCAGGTGTCACTCTCTGGTTCGCACGACGAGACACCCAACTCCTAGGCTACCCCTGCCACGCCACCGTCCAGCGCATGCTCTTCGCACGCTTGTCTGTCCGTCGCTGCTCATGCCGGCCTGTTTGGTTGGCCCCCTTTTGTGTCGCTCAGACGTTTGAAGCGGACCGCCGGCACTCAAGTCGCCACTGCGTGCTGCAGCTTGGCGACGAAAAGCCTGATCTGGCGTCGAACATGTCGGGATGCTTTGTAGCCCACGCCATGCAGCGTAACCGTCTGCACGCGCACAACACGCCGATGGACTCGAGTGCGTGTGCTTGTCTTTGTGTCTGTCCAGTGCTTGTCTATGTGTCTGTCCATGGCCGTGCTGAGCGTCTATCCGTTGCCAGAACCGGGTGTCTATCACTCGACCTCACTTGACTTCACTTGACCTCACTCGACTTCACTTGATCTTACTTGATCTCACTCGACTTCACTTGACCTCACTTGACCTCACTTGACCTCACTTGACCTCACTTGACTTCACTTGACCTCACTCGACCTCACTTGACCTCACTTGACCTCACTGTTTGACTTGACCTCACTTGACCTCACTGTTT
>NW_022984779.1:502145-587276 GCF_010094145.1 Didymella exigua CBS 183.55 | reverse complement strand
ACTTGACCTCACTTGACCTCACTGTTTGACTTGACCTCACTTGACCTCACTGTTTGACTTGAATTTGACCTTTTCATCTCCTGCATCTCCTGCATCTCCGAGGACGCAGCCTCTCCGAGGACACAGCATCTCCATCCGCGCAGCCACCACCGCAGGACACAAGAGAGCAACGTCCTGCTCGAATCGACCCAAAGGCACCTCACGCGCACGCCTACTCCCGCGAACGTCCTCCCATCACTGTGAGTGTCACGCTGTAACAAAAAGGCCTCACAGCCTCGCCGCCGCAAAAGTCTCGACGTAGAACACGGAGCATGTTGACCATGAATACCACGTTCGAAGAGCAGTGCTCCGACAACGCCTAAAAAATATCCAAAGCAAGACTCCCCAAGCCCACGAGCCCGCCATGCACACAACCTTGTGGAAGAATACAAAAACACCACGCAATGCAGTGCAACGCCATCCCAACCTCGCCCCCCTCACACATCCAACTCTGACCCCCTCACACATCCAACTCTGACCCCCTCACACATCCACACCCTCACACATCCACCCCCTCACACATCTACCCCCTCACACATCTACCCACTCACACATCTACCCACTAACATCCCCAACCCTCAACCACCCCTCCCCCACCGCGTACAGCACAAGTTCCTTGACACTCCCCAACCCCCCCTCCCTCCCCAGCTTAACAGGACAAAGCAACTCCCCGACCCTCTGCAGCCGCTCGTGCAGCCGCACAGCCTTAGCCTTGACCCTCAGCGGCGCTGCGGACACGCCCTCGTCCCGCCCGAGCTCGACGTTGGCCATGGTGTCGCGCGCCGATAGGTGCTCTGGCTCGAACCCGCTGAGGTGTCTGAGCAGTTTGTGCAGGAGGAAGTGTGTCCACACCAGGTTTGTGCCGGGGTGGAATGCGCGCCAGACGTTGGTGTCTGGAGCGGTGTCTGGGTCGGTGTCTGGGGCGGTGTCTGGGGCGGTGTCTGGGGCGGTATCCGGGTTGGTGTCTGGGTCGGTGCGCGACGGCGTCGCGGGCGACGCGGGGAAGCGGATGTGTGTGTTTTTGCGCGGCGAGCGGCGGGGCGTCGTTGGTGCTGGGTTGGGCTCTGCGGTGGGTTCGTTCTGCAGCGGGTTGTTGTAGAGGGCTGCGCCGCGCATGTAGCGGTAGATTTCGTACTGATACTCTTCTGCGGCGTCGCCCTGGAAGAGCGCGGGGTCCTTGCTGAGGTCGAGGTATGCGACTTCAGTGTCGGTGTCTTGGGAGCGTGACGGCGCTGTGCGGTCGTGTGCGACCACGTCGGCGCGCGACAGCGTGTAGTCGATGACTGTAGTCTCGAGGCCCGAGAATCTGAACTTGCGCCGCAGCGGGTCTTTAATCGTAGGTTGCACCACGTGGTTACGCGCGCAGCGCGACGAGCGCACGCAGATATTGCCCATGTGCAGGTCGCGATGCTCGAAGCGGCACGCCTCCTCTGCCTTTGCGAGGCTCAGACACACGCCCCAGAACACGTCCCAGATCTCCCAGATTGTGCCGAGACCACCGGCCTCCATCAGCTTCTCGCAGTCGATACCCGCGTCTTGCATCTCCACCACGGCCCAGAGCTGGGTGGCGTCGTAGCTGCTCTTCTTGCTTGGGTCGGCGAAGCAGCTCTTCTTGCCGCGGGCGCGGTCCTTGTTCCACGCCTTCCACGCGTCGCTGAACGCAGACGACGGCCGGCCCTGGAGCACGGTGAGATCGCGGAAGTTGGTGAAGCCCGGGATGTAGTTTAGGTTCTGCAGAAGCTTGACCTCGGACAGAACATCGGCCACGTGCGACTTGTACCAGTTCTTCTCTTCTCTCTCCTCCGTCTCCTTCGCCAGCTGCTTTTCCATATCCCTGACCGCGCGCTCTGACCTTTGGCATGGCAGTGGCTCGCCTGCGGGGGACTTCAGTGCGACCACCTTCAGCACCGACTCTTCTCGGAGACCAGTCGTTGCTGATATAGCTGACAAGCGGTACACCTCTGAAAAGGACGCTTCCGCGATCTTGGTGATCTCGAAGAGCGGTTCCAGCTCCGACGACCACTGCTCAAACGTCGTGATCCTCCGTGCGTCGCTGTATGACAGCAGTGGCGAGACATACTGCGAATAGATATCGTCGCGCTCCGGCGTAGGTTCTGGAGTGGGCAGTTGCGTCTTCTTCTTCGACGTGGTAGCTTTCGACCTCTTCTTCTTCGTGGTCCTAGCGATTGGTGTGCGGGGAGGTGTGCGGGGGGCTGTGTGGGGAGGTGTGCTCGGTGGCGTGGGCGCTTTCGATACAGGTTTTGCCTTCATCTCTGCATCCTCGAGCCCTTTGGTGTCCTTGCTGGTCTTCGCCGAGACCGTGTTTGCATCGCGATCTTTGAGGGCCTTCCTCGACCTGCTTCTGGGCTTCTTCGAGGCCTCATTGTGCGACGCATCGTCCTTGTCTATGGCTAACCCGACCAACTGTGCTTCCAGCGCCGACAGCTCATCCTGTATCTTTTGCTCGGTCGTCTTTGCCGGTCGTGTCGCGGGGTCGTCTACTTTGTCCGTCTTGTTCTTTGTCGTCATGAATAGCGCGTCGTTCTCGGGCGACAGGAACTTTGTGTAGCTCGCAGACGTCGGGCGTGCGGTTGCCTTTTTCCCGTACACAATCTTTGCGGGCATAGCGGCGACGTGAGCGAGTGTCTCCAAGGCTGCTGGGCCGTGGTTCGTGGCTGCGCCGGAGTCTGTGTAAGGAATGCCGTTTCAGGGATGCTAACCGACGTTGGCCCAGCAACCACCCCCTACCCGACATGACGTCGCTGCAGAGAAGTTTCACTTGACATGGGGAAAGTCAGTTTGATATCTTGCCATGGCACAGGCTCCAACAACAATCAACAGACGTTCCATTATCATGACCGCTAATCAGACATGGCATCTCGTCCAACATGCCCCCCGTCAAGCCCCGGCAAGTCCCTTGCCGGACTTGCACTCGAGATTTCCACCAGCGCGCTCAGCTGTGCGCACTATACAAAAACCAGATGGACGAAAATGCTATGAGCTGCTGCTTTGTCGCGGCGCAGTCCGTTCGCGCCAACCTTAGCACGTCGACGGACGTGGTCCCACGACAAAGCGCAGTGGAAAGCCGAATAACATCCGCGCTCCATCGCGGGAGTGTCTGGTTCTGGCGCTAGACCGGGCAAATGCCCATACTGAAATGAGCAGTTCGAGTGCACATGACCATGGAAAACAGACATGGCCCCTGGCCCAGTGCCTGTACCAGTTCTGACAGCAGCTGAACCCATGCTGACCGCGGTTTTGACAGCGGCTTCTAGCTCTTGTCGTAGCGCGCGCTCTCAATGGACTGCTTGTGAGCGGGCCCGTTTGCAGCCTGCCAGAAATCCAGACTGGCGACAACGTCGTTGCCCAGTTCATCTTCGTACGCGTACAGAATCTGTGTCATCGTCAGCGTGGGACCATCACCAACAGGCGCGCCATTACGAACCTCTCGGGTGGATGAGTGCAGCCATCTAATATTCTTCGCCGTGACGATGTGTACCAGGCCACCACTCTCCATGTGCCGTATTTCGATGAAGCTGGGCTCAAAAGCCAGGATGTAGGGGTTGAATATGGCAAACGATTGCGGGTTGCCCTCCCAGGTGATCTTCCAGTCTGGTCGTGCTCGCCACCCGTTGCGGTTGACGAAGAAGGAGTAGTCCGAGTAGCACAGCAAGAACTCGCCTCCCAAGCGCTCGATATGAATCGGCCTAATGTTCTCCTTGCGAACGACAAAGTCGAGCGATGTGTCGGCTTGATCGAGCAAGGACTGTGTCTCCAGAGTCTCGAGACTGACGACCTCGAAACCCCGCGCACAGCCAACGCACAATTTCGACTTGAGAAAGTGCAGCGAGGAGGACTCGGTAGGGATGTAGAACTCCTTGTACGGCCTGAGCTGGTCTTGTCCTTGGGCGAGCATCTTGGCGAAACCAGACTTCTTGGCCTTGTTGGCCATGTTCTCCTTGGGCTCGAAAACCTTGATGGTCGTGCTGAGTGCCGACGTCTTGACTGACGCCACCAGCTGCTTCCCCTCGCAGACGCCGGACTTGAAGAAGTTGGCATGGCAGATCTTTCTCGGACGTTTGGCCGCGGCCTGGGCTTCGTCGGGATCCAAGGCTTCAATAGAGTACGAGTACAGGGTCTTGTCGGCCAGTACCAGCAGGATCTGATGTTGCTCGAGAACGTCAATCTGTGTCACACCCTTGGTGTCCAGGACTCGCTTGGGCCGCATGGAAGCATCCTTGGGCTTGCGGTCCACAATGTAGACGCCGGCATCCGTACCAAGAGCCAGCTTGCGACCGCCATCTGCAGAATTGTCAGCCGAGTCACGTCAAGTGCCACGCCCATCTTACCAAGAGGAACAGCGCAGGTGGCCCTGATGGCCGCAGAGAAGAAGCCTTCGTTGATGATGGACTTGGTGAAGATGTTGCTGCGCTCTCTCAACGACCGTTGCTGTGATTCAATGTGCTCCATCCACTTCTGTTGCGAGATCGAGGTGCTCGCGTAGAGCGTCATCTCGTAGCCACCCTTTCCGAGATGCTTGAATGTGATCGGATAGCCCTGCTGCTTGTTTGCATCGGCCCTTGGCGCGGCTGCTTGTATGGCTTTCGCGCCAGCACCCATCAGGGTCGTTCCTGAAGGCCTCTTCGCTATGCCCAGACGAGGGATGATATCGTCCATCTGAGTAATGACCAGAAGCTCCAGCGGGATTGGCTTCTTGTAGACCTTCTGCTCGTCGCGCTTGTTGACAGTCTTTGTGCGAACAAGCAAGATGGCGTGGTCGAAGAGATAACACGTAATGTCGCCGGTAGTCTCTGTCGGCGTCTTCTTCAGGTTGCCCTTGAACACCAGCTGGCGATTCTCGTCGGTGAGCTTCAAGTCGACATACTCTCCCGGACGGAACTTGAGGTCCTTGTTGAGCTGCATCAGGTTGAAGTGGTTCTCGGCTTTTCCAGACTCGACGTTGACCTTGGACAGGGTGTCCTTGATCATCTTGATGACCTTTGGCAGATCCTCCTTGTCGGGATTACCGTCGGCAGTCGCCTTCAGGATGCCTTCCAGCAAGAGCGGGTATCTGGCCAACCTCGTCGTCGGTTTGGTGAGGTATCCGTTGAGTTCGAGCTTCCTCGATTCCTTCATGCGCTCCACCTCGTCCACAAACTTCATAAAGGCAGCATTGGTCCGTTTCTCGTGCTCGAATTCGTACTTTCCAAACAGCTGGTTCGCACCGTACTTGATAAAGGGAATGAAGTGAGGAACGTACTCGAGGAAGATGTCTCCGACGTTGCGCACGACAGGCTCCTTCTGTTGCCGCCTGGTCAGAGATTCTGCCAGGCGCGAATTGACCATGTAGACCTCCTGGCAATTGCTGAAGACAGTGCGAACAAACTTCTCGCGGCGGTGTTCCGGAATCGGCGAGGTGGCAGGGTTTCTGAGTGGCTTCATCCAAAAGTCACGGAGATACTCCAAATCCTTGACAAAGTCTCTTTCAGTGTACATGAGCTCAGAGATGACTTCCTGGCGCTTCTTCTCCTTGTCCGAGACGCTGTCAGCGACATCCTTGGGAACCGTGTTGATCCAGAGCTTCTGCTCCTCGTCATTCGTGTCCTCGTGGAGACTAGCACGAGACTCTTCACGCTTGAGACCGGGCTGGATGCGCATGTTGAGGCGGGCCTGTTGCTCAAGACGGCGAGGACAGGCAATCGAGTAGCACAGTCTATCCCGCGTGCAGGTCGGCGAGTAGCATTCGGTGAGAAGCGTGAAGACGCCGTTCACATCAGCCTGTTCCTCCATCATTGTTTCCCTGAACTGGTAGATTTCGTTTGTCGAGTCGCGCAGCCTGTGCGCGTACGTGACATCGTGGAAGAACTTTTGGGCGTCCAAGGATCGGCCAAGCAGGAGCGCCAAGTTGCGGTCGGTGGTCTTGATGATAAAGGCAATCAGGTCGACGGCGTCTGCTCCGGTGAAGGCGCTCTGGTAGACCAGCCCGTCCTTCTCCTTTTCCGATATCTGGACCCTGTCCTGAAAGGTGGTGGCCACGCGCGAGAGCAGTGCGGGGTACACAAGAGGCGCGCGTCGCTGCCTCCCCTGCTGCTCCGCGGGCACAATCGTCCCGGCGTGAGACTGGCCAGAGGCTCTGTTGCTGCTGCTGCTGGTCGCCGTACTGCTCGGGCGGGTGACGGCCGAGGACATGGTTTCTGTGCGCTCAGCTTGGGACGGAGCAATCGACGGGGCGATTGTAGACGCCATGGACATGGTGCGCATTTGCGTTATGCTGCCCTGGCTTGCGTTTCTGGTCCTTGTCCCGGGGCCCGTGCTTGCTGGCGGGGAAGCCGCAGGAGGCCTTTGAGCGCTGGGGTCCATCTCCTGTCCGTCCGACTCTCGTCTCCGGGCAGGGATGACGCGCCCACTCATCATCGTCTGCTGCGGTCCAAAGTCGCCGTCGCCCCCGGCGCGGTACGAAGTCATGGACATGGTCCGCTCGTCTGGTCGCTCAGGCACCACACGACCCTGGGCAGTGGTTCTCGCCATGTGATTCATGTAGGGCTGCTGGCGGAAGGCGTTTGCCGGCGACTGGTAGCTCGGGCTGGGCCCGTTGAACTGCGGGCGAGGCGTCGTCGCCAGCGACTGCGAGCGGTACGGGTCGCCGTTCATGGCGGGCGCACCGGCACCTGCGAGGCGCGGAGGCATCGGCTTGTTGAACGGCGGCTGGCCAGGAGGCAGGGGTCGCGGGTCGAAGCGCTGGGGCTGGCCGTAGGGCTGGCGCTCTGGACGCAGCGGATGGGGCAGGTACTGCGGCTGCGGCTGGCGCTGCGGGGGAGGGCCGTGGGCGAAGCGCGGGTCTGGCGGGTAGCCGTTGGGCGGCGGCATGGCGCGCTGGTGGCCCTGCGGCGGCAGGTCGTGGCTCTGGGGGCGCTGCGGGTCGAAGCTGGCCGGGGCGCGCGGGTCGAAGCTGGCCGGGGCGCGCGGGTCGAAGCTGGCTGGGGCGCGCGGGTCGAAGCTGGCTGGGGCGCGCGGGTCGAAGCTGGACGGGGCGGCCGGGCGGCGGTCGTAGCCATTGACGGGCGGCCGTACGGGCGGCATGCGGTGCATCATGTCGGCCGTCTGCGAGGACATGGTGGCGGCGCGGTCGGGGATCCGCGCGTGCGACTGCGAGGTCATGGTCTGCGAGCGGCCGGCCATGGCGGGACTGGCGCCGAAGATGTTCGCAAAGGCGGCGTCTCTCGCGCCGCCCGAGGGCTGGCCGTGCTGCGACGGCCCTCCGCCCTGCTGGCTCCCGTAGTTGGCCATGGGCGCGCTTCAGTCGGCAGTGGTCGCTGCGGTGCGCCGGGGCACATTCGGAGGCGGGCGTTGGATGTCGGGAGGAGCACTCGTGCTGTCTCCCCAGCGAGGGGTCCGCGGCGGCCGTGCAGGCGACGGGCGGCGACGAGGCAGTGCGTATGCGAGCGGGCGGGCGGGCGAGCGAGAGCGAGAGCGATCAACGAGCGCCGGGCGGGCGAGGACGGCGTCGGGCGGGCGAGGGCAGCGGGCAGGCGAGGGCAGCGGGCGGGCGGTGCTGGTCGCAGCAGCGTGCGGGAGTCGAGACGTGCCGCTGGGCGACGCAGGCGGTCACTGACGTCTCGGCTAGCTGGCTGGCTGGCTGCGACGCTCCCGCTCGGACTTTGCTGCACGAGTGCAAGAGAGCTAGCCAGCCATCCAACCCCATCACTCACCAACGTCGCCCCTCTCTACATCTCGCCGTCGCGGAGCAGCACACACACGCAACATGTCGGGCCAGGTCGATTCCTACTCGCCCAGCTTCGCGCCGTTCTTCGGCATGGTGAGCGCCCCCAGAGCCGCCCATGACTTCACACGCTAACAGCACGCAGAGCGGCATCTTCTTTGCAGTGAGTCCCCCCCCCCGTCCGCCACAGCTTGCAAGCTAAAGACTGAACCCCGCCCAGATGTCTTTTGGATGTGCGTCCCCTCCCCCCTCCCCCGTGCCCGCAGACGACACGCATTGGAGCTAATGGCGAGCAGGCATGGGAGCTGCCTACGGCACAGCCAAAGCTGGCGTGGGCATCGCCGGCATTGGAACATACAGACCCGACCTGATTATGAAGGTGCGAGCTGTCGAACCCGTCACGGGCGCTCAGACTGACACTGGCCCAGTCCCTCATCCCCATCGTCATGTCTGGTATCCTGGCCGTCTACGCCCTCGTCATTTCCGTCCTGATCGCCAGCGACATCAAACCCCCGCCCGAGAAGGAGTACTCGCTGTTTGCGGGCTTCATGCACATGGGCGCCGGCCTGTCTGTCGGCCTGTCCGGCCTGGCTGCAGGCTACGCCATTGGCATTGTCGGAGACGCCGTGCGTACACGACGTGAGAGCACAGGAGAGCGACTGCTAACGGGCACAGGGTGTGCGTTCTTTCATGCGCCAGTCGAGGATCTTTGTCGGCATGGTCCTCATCCTCATTTTCGCCGAAGTCCTGGGTCTTTACGGGTACGTCACATGTCTACGACGCGGCCTGGTGAAGGGCTGGCACTAACACGTCCAGTCTCATCGTCGCCCTCATCATGAACACCCGCGCCAGTGGCTGAGCGTGCTTGATCGTCTTCGTGTACCGAACATTTGGGGTAGAAACACTATTGCATGTATCATATCCGGCGTTGGGAGCAGTACTTTACGTCCAGGGAGGGGCGTTCTCGTTGCTAGTAGACGCAGGAGCTCTCGTTGCAAGTAGATGCAGGAGCTCTCGTTGCTAGTAGATGCAGGAGCTCTCGTTGCTAGTAGATGCAGGCGTTCTCGTTGGAAGCAGATGGGAAGCACATGTCAGGACAGGGGGTTTGAGGAGGTCGAGGGAGCATGTATGGAAAGGTACCCAAACGCGGCAGTCTGTCAGATACAAGCACAGCGCACTGAATACAGACATGCATTATTGGCACCAAGTTCAACCACATGTCAACAATCAAGCAGTGAAACCCTGGCGCGTCTGGACAGCGTACATGTCGAGTGCGTAGGTTGCTGCTGCTCTGCCGTGCATCCATCTATGCGCGGCGGTAGGTCGGCTTTTTTGCGGGCTTGCAGCAACGGCCGATTCCCCACGCTGCGTCATCCCAGATGAAAGCCCCCCCCCCCCCCCCCGCCATGGCTGCGGACTGTGACAGGCAAAGCCCCCCTGGCCCTGGGTGAGAGCTGCAGCACTTCAGGCCTGCCGCCGCCCGCGCCCGCACCCAGCCCTCACGTTCCGCCGCATCAGTCTGCGTCTCGCCCACCCCGCGCGAGGCCTGCGATGCCCTCATAAGTCTGGAAGCCGCCCTCGGACCTCGCGACTCCCGCTCCTGCCGTGCCAGACCCTGACGTGACGTGACCGGCGCCCGAAGCAGCAACCATGGCGACGACAGTCAACCGGCTGCTCCACCCGATCGAGCACCACCGTGAAAAGAAGGAGGGCGCGCGCAAGCCTTCGGTTCCGCTGCACGACCGCAACGACTCGGCCATGGACAAGCCGCGCGAGGCGGAGAAGCGCTCGCTCGTCCAGTGGGAGGCCCAGCGACACACGCTGAGCCCGGACGACATCCACAAGGACCCGCAGCAGAAGCCCGTCGGCCACTCGAGCAAGGTCCTGCGCCAGGAGGACTTTGAGCTGATCAAGACCCTGGGCACCGGCACCTTTGCGCGCGTCTGGCTGGTGCGCCTGCGCGACGCCCAGCAGGCCGACGCCGACAAGGTCTTTGCTCTGAAGATCCTGCGCAAGGTCGACGGTACGGCGTGGAAGCGTGAGATGCATGCAGCCGCTGACGAGCCCAGTCATCCGCCTCAAGCAGGTCGAGCATGTACGCAACGAGCGCAACGTCCTCGCCAAAGTCGCCGGCCACCCCTTCATAACCACAATGGTGGCCAGCTTCCAGTCCATAGACTCGCTGTACATGGTCGTACGTCGGCCACCCGCCAGCACCCTGCCCCAAGCGCTCCACTGACTGACACGCACAGCTCGACTACTGCCCCGGTGGCGAGGTCTTTAGCTACCTGCGACGGGCGCGGCGCTTCAACGAGCCCACTTCACAGTTCTACGCCGCCGAGATTGTGCTGATATTAGAGTTCCTGCACGAGCGCGAAGGCGTTGCGTACCGCGACCTGAAACCAGAGAACATACTCATCGACGCCGAAGGCCACCTTAAGCTGGTCGACTTTGGGTTCGCAAAGAAAGTAGAGGATAGTGCGTCGACAGTGCCGACCTCTCTGGAACGTGGTTCTGACGCGGACAGGGGAAACATACACGTTATGCGGCACACCAGAGTACCTCGCGCCCGAAGTTATCAGAAATACAGGCAAGACTCACACGCGCACACTACCCAGCTCGGACTCTGACACAGGCAGGCCACGGCACAGCAGTGGACTGGTGGGCCTTTGGAATCCTCGTCTACGAGTTCCTCGTCGGCCAGCCGCCCTTCTGGGACCAGAATCCTATGAAGATCTACGAACAGTACGCCATCGACCACCCGAACCACCGACGCACTCCACTGATCATGACGCAGAATCGTACAAGGCAAGGTCCGCTTCCCCAGCGCAATGTCCGCCCCCGCTCGCGATCTGATCTCCGGGCTCTGCACCGTCGACGTCTCAAAACGACTCGGCAACATCGCAGGCGGCGCCCGCCGCGTCAAGGAGCACGAGTGGTTCAAGGACATTGACTGGGACAAGATGTACAACCGCGAGGTCCAGGGGCCGATTGTCCCGCACCTGCGAGGGCCAGCCGACACGAGGAACTTTGACGAGTACGACGACGAGTCTAGTCACAGGGATCCGTACACAAAGGAGCTGAGCGACAAGTGGGACGAGTACTTCAACGACTTTTAGGCACGAGTCTGTGCGTCGGCGAAGACGAGGTCTACATGGACCGACTACGTGGCGGGATGGAGTCGAAGCAGCAAGGATTCACGGGCTGTGGGGGAGACGGGGCAGCGCTGGATCAGGCCTTGCGCCTCTTACGGCCACAATTGGATACGCTCATGTTGATGCTACGCCTGCACGCGGATCCACGGCGTTTTGGAATGGGGTTTTGGTTCTCATGCATACATCTTAGCGTGGCGTGTCGTCACTTGTACCATACTCGACGAATACAATGATATCCTCGCCACCGCTCCTCTCCCGCCCGGTTGATCAATATCACCACTCGAGCTTGAGGCTCTCAGCCCAAGTCCCCTTCTTCCCAGCCCTGATCACCTCCTGCACGTTGCCCTTGCCCAAGTCTCCTCCATAGAAGTGCGGAAAGGCGCCGTGGCCCGTCTCGTCCCACTGGAACCTCGCCTTGTTGTCCGCGCCGGCCTTGCCATGGCCATCTGTGCCGTCCTCCAGTGTGCTGCGCTTAATCTTCAGCAGCCACAGCTCTGTGACGTCGCTGAAGAACCTGTCTGCTGTACCTGCTGTCTGCTCAGAGGTAGACAGGTGGATGAAGCCATCCTTGCGGTCGAGGTCTGAGAGCGGCAGACGGTCGGGGAGGGGTGATGGTGGCGCAGAGGGGAGGATCTTGTAGAGGTAGGTTGGCAGGGGCGATGGTGCGGGCATTGTGGCGGCTGGTTGTTCGCGATGGATTGACGTCGAGGATGCGGGCGTAACCGAGCTCAGGCTCGTTTGGGAACAAGAAAGTGAAGCGTCATGTCGAGAGCAGTCGCGTCGGTGAGATGGCGGGATCAACGCGTTGATTGGTTGCGAGCGCTCCACCGTACCAGAGGAAGCTCACGACGGGAACGCGCCACGATTTCAGCTCGGAAACGGCACAGCTCGCAACATGGACGAACGACTTCCTCTGTTTCTGTTCCACGTGTATCCCACTCGGCGGTGCGAGCTGCCACGCTGTCGAGATCACACCTCTGCGTTTGGCTGACAAGACGTCATCGCTGCAACCAGGTCGGCGCCACGACATTGGCTGCCAACAGCAAGAGATCATAGAACCCGAGCTTTGAGCCGGGGACAACAAGCTTTTGAAGAGCTGGGTACTTCGGATCACGGAATATCCCCAAGGCTGCAAAGACTGCACGGAGACCATCGCTGTTGTTCTCCTGAAAACGTTGCGGATACCTCGCACCTGATCGCTCGAGGCAAGAGTAATGCTGCTGCTTGGGACGCAACAAGACAAACACACTCCCGGGATGCGACAAGACGAACGCATTCCAGCCTATCATGCCATTATCCTCGCCAACCCTCGACAAGTTCCGCACATTATTATGGCCGCGCAAAGCTGAGCGCTCTACCTCAAGACCGGGCAATGACATGCACGAGCCACCCCCAGCAAGAGTGCAGTCTCATTCACATTCTGCAGGAGCAGAAGCAGCGCGAGCAAGCAACGCTCACCTACGATATCAGGTGGAAGGCTCTACGACTCCCTCTACTGGACCGTCAACAGCATCTCAAGAGCGACCGCCTTCTCAATTGTCCGATCTGGACGTCCTGCACACTCGGTTGTCGAACGCTCATCTTCTCGCCAACCACCATTTCGAGCTGCATCCAGCCGGCGGAGTGTCCTACAAGCCTCACCCGCAAGGGTCTGCCCGCCATGGACGTCAGCCGTCACATTCGTTGTTGCCACATCTCGAACCAAGTACTGATACTGAGGGCCCCGTGTCAGTTGTGCTTACACAGAAAGAAGTCGAGAGCTTCCACTCGCTTGACGTCCCCAGCGCCTTATGCTGTATGCGCAGGGAGACCAAGGACCTGCAACAATTCTTCGTCTGTTTCCAAAGGCTGAACGAAGGGGCAGCGAATGCGGTGTTCAGCATACAGCCCCACCAAAGCGTCAAGAATGCAAGCGGCTTCCTGTTCGTTGCCGTCAGAGACTCTGGGAAAATTGCAACAGTAATACCAGCCAAGCTGGTGCTTGACAAGGTGCTCAGGGTCAGCAAAGGCCTGCCCAAGAGCCTCAGGTCAGAAGTCATCGTCGACGGCTTTATGGCAGACGTACGACCACTGTTCGTGTCGCCCAGAACCGCGACTGGGACCAATCAGACTCTTGAGGAGATCAACCTTGAACAGCATCTCATGGCTCATCTTCCTGTGGTGCTATTTGACGAAGGCATGTCCGCACTGAAGACTATGGTCCCAGCTATCCAATCGCTGAGTGGCGCAGCCCAATTTGGCATCCTACTACCAGACATGTCCACCGAGTCGGGCCAAAACATCACTTTTGAGATCAAGCCCAAGTGGCTAGCACAGTCACCAGCAGCACCACCGGATGCGATCCGATGCCGAACGTGCGCGCTACAGTTCTCGCGAGGGAAAGGCATACCGGTTGACTACATCTGCCCCTTGCGATTGAGCAATGAGGACCCCGCTGCGGACGCCGATGTAGCTCACATCCGACGCTGGGCTACAAATGCACTGTCAGTACAACTTCGAACCAACACGAACGCCCAACTGCCACAGGAGATAGCTCTCGATACGCTCGTCGATCGCGTAGTCACCTACTTCACCACGGGCGATGGTCGAAGGCTGCTTCTCCACTTGAAGAAGCTTCAAGCAACCCTGGATTCAGAAGGTATACTGCAGCGCTATGCACGCCCCCGTGACGACTTCAACTTCGTGTACGACCTTCGCCTTGCAATGACGTTACGGGATTGCTCTTTGTTCGTGGTGGTGCCGGTCCATGATGGCGATATCACATCCAAGCTCGCGGACCTCGACTTCAAGTCTGCAGAGAAGATTGATGATTGGAGAGACAAGGAGACAACCTTGATCGATGAAGGCTGGTACACAAAAAGCCCCGAAGCGCATGACATGTGCTTGCTGGCGCCGAGAAAGCCTACCTAGGTGTTCTACTGTCGACTTGTGAGCTCACAGCCTAGCTCGACATCAAAAGTCCAACTGTGCGGAGGGCTCCTGTATCACTTTGTACTTCTCATGCTTCGGCATCTTTGTCAGCTGTCGAATCGGATGAGACGGGCGGGGAGCACTTGGCGCGCCGTTCACCCCACGTCTGAGCATTCTAGCTCCGGCCTACGTCACCACCTCGCCTCAAATAATAACGCGCAGCACCACGGCCGAGTCACAACATACGGCAAGCCTCGCTGCCGTTCCCCGACAAGATGGCTGAAAAGACAGCGCCCTTTGAAGGCACGACACATAGGCCGCAAGCGCGTGATCGACTCCAAGAAGCCGAAGATCCTCCAATACCAACATATGCGGAAGCAAGCGGCTACGCGCCACCTCCAGGACCACCACCAAGTGCGATCCCAGCCGTGCCTTTAGGGCCGCCTCCAACAAATGTACCGCGCAGCGAAGTTGTGTCGCCGCCTGCTGCAGACGAGCTCCCCGGTTACGATACTATAGATCCCAAGAACACCGAGTTTCTGCTCTACAGCACATTCATCCACACACCTACCAGTCCCGTCTACCAGCTTTCGTCCCCTCTTGACTCGTTCAACTCGCCTTTGCGAATACGACGGTTGCGCGCTTCCGAGCTTCAACTCGCCCACGAGGTACCTCTCCACTTCGACCACGCCCAAACCCTCTACGAGATCTCAGATCCGCCCTTTCGCGAGAACGAATACTACATGGTGGGCAAAAAACCGCACTGCTACGGTGGCACACTACAAATTACCTTTGGCTGGAAAACGTGGCACATTCGACACATCGCCGGGCCAAACTCTGCCGTAAGGGAGATCATTACTTGCAGGAAGGTCAGCGCTGGGGGTGGACTGTTCAGCAAGGGCAAGTCGAAGAGTGGAGCTGTGGAGAGAGACGGCCTTACCGAACCTTTTGAGTGGAGAGACACAGCTGGCAGACTGTTGGCGACAGAAGGGCTCCAGCTGCTGCCTAGCGGCGTTGTGCCGACTGTGCGCTTGAGTGAGGACCTGGATACCATGTGGAGGGAGTTGATGATCAGCTTTTGGATGGCTAGGTTGTGGGCGACGTTCAGATGATACCAAACCTCCCGTACTTTGCACGCTGTTTTCCGGTGTATGCAATACGTTGTCTCTGTCATTTCGCACGGCGCTGGTTACGGCTTCTTTCGGCGCTTTCTAGCGTTACTCTATTGCGATCAAGGTGCATAGGTTCTAGGGCTGAGTGTATCATTGATGCCCACCTTATTAGCTCGACGATAATGTTCAGCATTTTCGACCTGGCGCTAGTTAATTGATCATCGGTTCAACGGGCGAGGCTGCGAGCGACGTCATGAGGCTGAATACCGAGGTTCCCCGCAAAACGAAGCTGAGTCGAGCCACATGCAGATGGAACGCAGCTGCATCGCTCTTACTGGATTGCGTGCAGGTCACAGCGAAGTATTGGGTGCCTGATACCATCCTGTCGGGTCCAAATCTACAACTCGGTGCTGACACAAAGTCTGATCTTCAATCGAACTTTCTGTCAACCTGCAACGCGCCTGCGATTACTGGACAACATGCCCACCAAATCGCCATTCCCGGATATTGAGATCCCAGATACAGATCTCTGGGGCCTGATCTTCGACCGCAAGGACCAGGATTTCGCAGACGACAAGGTCCTGTACCGCGCCGTCGGCTCAGACCGCAAGTACACTTTCGCCGATGTCAAGGCCCACGCGACAGCTTTCGGAGAGGGCCTCTGCAACCTCTGGGACTGGCAAAGAAACGAAGTGCTCGCCTTGTACACGCCAAACGACATCGACGTCCCGCCAATCATCTACGGGACTTTTTTTGCGGGCGGAATCGTGACGCCAGCGAACCCAGGCTACTCGGCTGACGAACTCGCATACCAACTGCAAAACAGCGAGGCCAGGGCGCTCGTCACGACCAAAGCGTTCCTCTCGACCGCGCTGGAAGCGGCGCGCAAAGTCGGTATCCCAGAGGACCGCGTCATCCTCCTCGGCGCGGAGCGCGACGCCTCGCACCGCGTCAAGCACTGGAGCAATATCCGCAAGACCTCGGGCGCGCTGCGGTACCGCCGCAGGAAAGCAAAGCCAGAGCATCTCGCCTTCCTCGCGTACTCGAGCGGCACCACGGGGCTGCCCAAGGGCGTGATGCTCACGCACCGCAACATCGTGGCTAATCTTATGCAGATCAAGGGCAGTGTCGGCCGCTGGTATACCTCCGTGGATGACAAATTCCTCGGTGTACTGCCGTTCTTTCACATCTACGGGCTCACAGGGCTGGTGCATCAGATGCTGCACCGGGGCATTGAGCTGGTCGTCATGCCGGCGTTTGATATGGAGACGTTCCTGCGAACGATCCAAGAGCACCGCATCACGTTCATATACGTTGCGCCGCCGGTGATTGTGCGGTTGGCACGAGACAAGATGGTGGACAAGTACGACCTCTCGTCCGTGAAGATGATCACGAGCGGCGCCGCGCCGTTGACAAAGGAACTCGTCGATGCCGTGCACAAGAGACTCGGCATCAAGATTAATCAGGCGTATGGCCTGAGTGAGACGAGCCCAATGACACATACACAGGTATATTTTCCCCCTCCCCTCTCCCTGTCTTGACTGACCATGTGACTAACACATCCTCAGCCCTGGGACGAATGGTACACCTCCGTAGGCAGCGTGGGCAAGATGTTCCCCAGCATGCTTGCAAAATACATATCCAGCAGCGGCGCCGAGCTGGGGCCCGGCGAAGTCGGCGAACTATGGCTCTCAGGTCCCAACGTATTCAAGGGGTACTGGAAGAACGACGCCGCGACCTCCGCCTCCATCACGCACGATGGCTTCTTCAAGACGGGCGACATCGGCTTCCAGGACGAGCAGCACAACTTCTACATCACCGATCGCGTCAAGGAACTCATCAAGTACAAGGGCTTTCAGGTCGCGCCCGCCGAGCTCGAGGGCAAGCTGATGGATAGCGAGGGCGTCGAGGACGTCGCGGTGATCGGTGTGCAGGACGAGCATATGCACACCGAGGTGCCACGGGCGTACGTTGTTGCTGCGAAGGGCTTGGGTTCGACAGAGCCCGGCGAGAACGAGGCGAAAGCGATTGTGGACTGGATCGGGGGCAAGGTTGCGAATCACAAGAGGCTGAGAGGTGGGATTGTGTTTGTGGCTGAGGTGCCGAAGAGTGCCAGCGGGAAGATTTTGAGACGGTTGTTGAAGGAGAGGGCGAAGGACGATGTGCCACTTGGCATTGAGAGTCGAGCTAAGCTGTGAGAAGGTGCGAGCGTCCAATGCTTGTATCGAGATCTATATCACATTAGCGCGATTACATTATAGTGGCACATTGAATCATCAAGAGCTGTTTCATTTGCGTCTATTGCGAGCATGCAGCTGGCTAACGCTCTATGGCCATGCTCGTGACAGTCCACCCACCACCCAAGTCGACTGTGACTTCCAACTCGCCTACGCCATTCCAAGTCATTACAAGCTACATTTTGACATAACGCGGTTTTTACGTCTACTGGACAACCTAGAAGCCACGTGTCAGTCATCATTCCAAAGCTTCTTCTGTAGCTTCGACTCACCTTCTCACGCAGCTTGCTTATCCATTGGATAATGCTCTCGCCCTGGTCCGCGCGATCCTCTACCAATAATGTCTGAGCCCAAAGCTTCAAGCTTGGCTCGCCATCCTCCTTAATGATGTACAGCGAAGGCTGGACAATGCTTCCAACACCCTTGCTCTTGTGGTCTCCAGACTTCTCGACGACTGCGCGTACACGCTCGGAGAAGTCGTTGTCGATCACTGGCAGAGAAGCCTTGCCCTGCTTGAGCTGTGTGCGGTCCTCAACACCGAAGACGTCGCCCAGTAGAGCGGGGACAGTGTCGCGGCCGATCCAGAGGAACTGATTGACACCGTCATCGAGCAGGTACAGACCGAAGGGAACAATGGACTGTGATGTCAGGTTCATCAGAGGAGGCATTGTGACGTGGCCAGTTGTGGGGTCAGGGGTACCAGCATCATCAGGCATGTCCTATAATTGTTAGCAACTATTCGCGATGCTGACTTGCAAACTTACGTGAAGACTGTAGAAGGCCGGGTAAATGTACTGAACCAGCAGGCGCAGGGGCAGTGTCGACAGAAGGTCAAGAGCAGCTGAGCGCAGATCGGAAGGAATCTGTGCACTCTTACGGAGACCGACGTTCTTAATGAGACCCAAAAACAGGATGGGCAGAGCACGGAGGTTCTGAGGCAGCTGAAGGCCACCGCCACCCATACTGCCACCAGCCAGTTCCTTCCTGTAGGTCTGCAGGATCTCAATGATCTTGCTCTGCAGCGCATCGCGAGCAGCGTCCAGACCGCTCGACAAAGCACGCTCAGCAGCCTTGTGAGTGAAGTAGGTGGTGATAGCTTGAGCGTCGGCCGAAGCGTAGACATTTGCAAGGTTTTCTGTGGTTGGCACAGCGAGTGTTAGAACCCTTATACGGCGCTGACCGCTCGAAGTTGTGTGAAGCACAGCAGCTTGAAGGCAGGCAAATGGCTTGCTGATGGTCTCATCGATAGCGACCTCGATCACAACAGCCTGGTCTCTAGGGTAGGCAGGGAAAGCGCACAGGTCCGAGGAGCGGTTGAAGAAGTTGCCGTAGAACGCAGACATCCTCAGACCAGTTGTGGCACGCACACGAAGAACAGCCTCAAGGCCAATCTCTGCAGACAGGTAGTCGGACAGTTCCTTTGCAATCTTCACAACATCCTCTTGCCTAGCAGCGTTCCATCCAGGGTAGAAATATGTTTGACCGGCCGTGAATCGAGGCAGGTTGCTGAGTGTTGCAACATCCTGGTACTGCGAGGAGAAAAGGAACATGTCAACCGAGACCTGATTCTTAGAGCATTCCACGGCAAACGACTTGTACCAGTTGTTAGCTGGCTGCAAGAGACTGGCTTCCTTTCCAGTGCCCAACAAAGACTTGTCTTCTCTTGGGTTCAATGCAGCGTGTCCAACGTTTGGCAGTGAAGCACCGATGACCGTGATCTTACCTCCGAGCGGCGAGATCAGCTTATGCGCCGATCGCAGGGCAGAGCCAAGCGCGAAACCGGGGACGTGTGTGTTCTGGAACATGGCGGGAAGGCGGTCGAGGAAGTTTTCGATGTTGTTGCGGCATTGGCTCAGACTGACGAGCAGATCTGTGGGCATTGGCAGGTAGGGCTCGTCCAGATCAGAGACGACCAGCTGGTGGGCATCGTTGTTCTCGCTGTCATCCGGAGGAATGGAGAAGAAGTGCAGACTCGAGTCGACGGCCATGAATCCAATGCGCGTCCTGCCGTCGGCATTCGGTATCCTTTCCAGCGCCTCCTTGATGACCCGCGAGACAACTGCAAGCAGACCGCTGTTCACAGAAGCCTGCGTGCAGTCCAGCAAGATGTAGTAGCACAGCGGCTGCGGCGGCCTGACCATGTATTCCTGCGGCGCAACGAACTCGGTCACGGCGTAGTTCAGCTCGGGACGCTGCCATCTGTCAACGCTCTTCTGCTGTGCTGCATCCCAGTCGAAAGCCTGAGGGACGTCGTTGGTCAGGTTGCACATGTTGCACCTCCACCTGTGTCCGTGATCGAGGAAAGAGACGAAGGGATTGATGTATGCTCTGCATCGTCGACAACGGCTGATGACCTGGTCGTGGACCACGGGCACAGGGTCCTCTGAATCGTGCAGGCTGGCGTAGGGGCTGATGACCAGCGCAAACGGCAGCTTGCTCTTCTTCAGCAACGAATGGTTGGTGGGGATGGTGTTCAGAGTACAGCGCAAGTACTTGCTCGACTCGTTCGCGAATTCGGAGGGTGTAGCGGCGGCGTTCGCGGGGAGGTTGATGGGCGGTGGGGGGTTGTAGAGCTCAGAGACGTGGAAGGGCTGGGCAATCAGGTCGGAGGGGAACAACTGGTTCTGCGACGCCGCGGTCGCTTGTTGTTGTTGCTGCTGCGGCACCGCTTGTCCTTGCTGGGAGCCCAGGTTCATCTGTCCAAACTGCTGGCCGAGTGCGTTGGGGTCCTGGGCAGGAGGCTGGCCGTACGCGGGCTGCTGTCCATATGGCGATGCGGGCTGTCCGTATGATGGTGCCGGAGCGCCGTATCCTTGAGCTGGGGCGCCATAGCCAGGCGCAGGTGCTCCATAGCCAGGCGCAGGTGCTCCATAGCCAGGCACTGTGCCTGGCGGAGGGGGAGCAGCTCCGCCTTGGTTCACTCCAGAGTTGGCTCCGAACTCGTATGCGGCGCCCGCATATCTGTCCCTCTTCTTGCGATTGTCCGCCATGGTGAGTGTAGCAGAGCCCCGGTGGCGGTGCAGTTTCGAGCAAAGACGCGGTCGTGGGGGTGTGCGGTGCTGTGGTCGAGGCTACTTAGATACAGAAGTGACGGTGTAGAGCTCGATGTGTCTTCTTGGGTCGCCGCATTCCGCGCGCTAGAAGCTCCCCGCCAAACCCACGCGCACAGGCGTCTTTAAGTACACCACCTCGAGGCAAAGAGCACCTTTTTGTCTCTTTGTTTTTCCGACCAGGCAGCCAACATTGCAAGTTGGAGATATATGATGACATATTCACTCCCACAGACGCCAGGTGTCGTCTCTGCTCGTGCTCACGTGGCATACCGTCGTCAAATGAACAAGAACTCGGGGGTAAGAAGCTACAATTAAAAACAGCTCTACATAAACATTAATCGACCAGATGGTCACAAGACACAACCGTACCGAACGCTACCAGCATATCATTCCGAGCAAGCAACCAAACGTGGCAACGTCTCAGCACATCCCGACTTAGGCAACGTGTTGGAACGAGACCGGCTGCTGCTGAGTGGCTTTCATCTCGTCAGCCTGCTGCTGCTCCAGTCTCTCCGATTCTGACACAGGGTACGGAGGCTGGCTTCCGACGTCGGTGCCCTGCACGCTCGACTCTGCGTAACCGCCATCCTCACTCGTGCCGACCGTGTTCGCGTACTGTGCAGTCTGTTGCAAAGACGCGCCACCAACTGGTGCTCCAGGCATGGCTCCCACGCCCAAGTTGCCAGCGTTAGAGGTGATAGGCTCAACATGCAACTGATAGTTGCGAAGGTCGTCTTCCGCATCATTCAGTACTTGACGGGACTCTTCTGCGCCTGCGAAAGGAGGATGCGCATCTCCGGGAACAATGGGGGTGTCGTCAACGAGGTTGATAAGTCGACGAGCATGCTTCGCCAGAATGGTCTGCTTTTCAGCACGCTCAATCGTAGCTGCGAAGTACTGGTCATATGCCTCCTTGAACTTTTGACGTGTCTGCACATGGTCAGTGAGCTATTCTAACCCAAGCGGCTCTATGGAACATACAATGTTGGTCAGTTGCGCCTCCGCCACCAAGCTCTGAGCCTCGGCGCGGACAAGTTCCTGTTCGAGCTGAACAATCTTGGTGCTCTGAGGCTCTTTGTATTTGAGTTTGGCAATCTCGTCAGAGATCTGAACTCCTGTTAGTACTATCACACCATCGAATAGACTGGGGGCCTGGCCTTAGCCTTGTGGTCTCGGCTGGGCTGCACTGAGCTCTCGGTGTTGCGAATCTGCTTCAAGACTCCTCGGTAGTCTTCCAAGGCTTGTGCATAGAGATCCTCCTGTTCTGCAATCTCCGCCATAAGCACACCCAATTTGTCTGACACCTCTGATATTGTCTCATCTTCGGTTGCCTCGCCCCATTCCGAGAGTTGTCTAGCAACACTGACTTGCTCGCGCGCAGCGGACTCGTGAGCGCCAATCACATGGTTCTCGGTTTTGATAATCTTGTACAGCTTCTTCGAGAGCTCCGGCTGCTGTGTGCCGCGCAGAGATGCCATCGTAAAGCGGTGCTTTGACGGCTGCTTCTCGGAGACGCCGGAACTGGCCTTCTTGGACCGGACCGAAAGTGATCGGTTCCTGCAGCCAGCATAGTTAGTGAGAAATCTCAATAGGTGAGAAACGGCAGGTGCTACGGTATGCCGGTCGTATAGATGTATAGTAACTGCCGAATGCGCCAGGTCGAGAAGTTTGAGGCAGTGTAGATGATGCTGAACAAAGCGTAGGAAATGAGGTGGAGTAGCGGGCGATGGTGGACGATAGCTGCGACAAGAGACATGAGGGAACTTACATTTTGGCGGATCTCTGTGTTTGCTCTTCTTTGAAATATGCTGTTTATCCACTTCGTAAGCCATGTTGCTGAACGCGAGGGATTGCGCGCATGCGCAGCATCGGCTCGGACGGAAAGGAATGACTGACAAGATGTCGAAGCTACCTTTCTGGAAATCAAGGTGGGGCCCTTGAATCACTCGACGCTCTAATCTTTGTGATGCTGGGGTCGGAGAATGCGTCTGTTCGAGGTCGAGGCGGGGGGTCTCGATGGACCAGGAAATCGCGGAATGGCCGGTACGTCATACCCATGCCGGAAGCTGCGCTGCACTAGCCACAACTCATTGGCTCATTGTACCACGAGACATCGCTTTCGCCACATCCACGATACGGCCATCAAGATGCAGGCTCAGATTCAGACGTATCATCTTCCCATCCCAAGTTACAAAAAGCGGCTTATGAAGCCCTGCATTCTCAGACCCTGCGGGCGCATAAAGTGCTCGGTGCAACAAAACATTATATCGCGGCAGCTTGGCTGCGGTAGGAGACTTTGACCGAGAACATTTACCCCGGAAATGCTCGTAATAGACCAGGCCCATGTAACTCCCAGGGTGCTCGCCCCGAACCGTACCGCATGCCTCTTCCAACCTAGCACGAGAAAGCTACACTGGACGCACGGTTAATCATGCCTCTGATTTGGAAGCCTTGCACTTACCTTTATCTAGCCACTCGACAAGTGAGCAGAAACTTAGTCCGGTGCGAGAAGATGAGAAGATCCATTGTGAGATGCCAGAAAACAAGAGAAGCTTTTTGCGCGACATGCGATGGGGAATTGACTGCTACAGAGCTGTGGACCATCATGTGAGAATACAGCAACTAATCGCTGCTCTCGAAATCCGTCAAGAGTCATTCGGCCCGTGGTGGTCGTGATGGAGCATTCGACTAGGTAACGTGACACTCACTCGATCTGCCGAGGGCACAGAGGGCGGGACCGTTGTCGCTGGCTGTGGCCGGCATTCGTGAATGTTCCGTGCCCTGTAGTGCAACAGATGATAGGGTCTTGTGCTAACCATATCTGCACTGGACACTCCTGACGATCTTTGCAGTCGCGGAACGTTTCCTCGTTTGCTTCTCATCCCAGAAGTTCTGAAAAAGAACTTCGTGACACCGTGTTAGGCTCAGCATATTGTCCAGAGCTGGTCGCATCGGGTTTTTAATGAACGCGCAGCTTAGGCCTTTTGTCCTTCTATCCGGATGTTGACATACAGATTGCTGGAGTTGCTCTTGAAATTTACTCTATCCTGCCAGTACTTGTTGTTCAGAAGTGTAATGAACCATCTTGACAAATCATGTTGGGTCTATTGACAGCGACTACTACTAGCATCCCTGCTGCTCCACCAAAAAGTTTCTCTTGGTGCCCGTAGTGCATCAACCGAAATGTTGCACTGCAGGGCTGCCCAGGATCAGCTTGCTCAACTTTAATATTCGCCTTGGCTTGGCTGTTGAGGCGCCACCGATCAGTGCACATTACTAACTTCTGAGCTTCTGGGCCATCACCGTACCTGATTCACAAGAGACTTTCACATCCTGAAATCGCATGTTGTTGGGATTTGCGTCTCCACACCAAGACGGATAGCCGGGCAAAGAGCACTACCGTGTCCTGCACCTGGGTGGCTACGACATGATCTCCTCCCTTCTAAAGCTTCTTACTGGACAAGCGGCTTAGCTTCACAACAACCTTGCACGATTTGAGCGGCCAAATTCTGGCTCGGCGATGCTTCGTTCTCTGAAGCGTACGATTGGAGATAGACGAAGCTATGATCATACAATCATTTACCGCTTAGTGAACGGTCTGATGACGTATCTGATATCACTTCCAAGGACTTGGAACGCGTGTCTGGCGGCTCCGACCAAGTTTACGACGGAAGTTTAGCCCGGCAAGATCACATCTCAAGACGCGTATCGACGCTGCCAAGAGTCGCTGTCGACGCCGCTGAGTCTATCTGAGTGTTCCCAATCGCTCGGTATCGCCTCGAAGGATACAATGTACGCCTTAACCACCATGCAGCACGCGACCTGCTCCCTTTGGTCATTCCAGGATGTCCTTGCGCAGCTCATAATATCCTTATAGTAACGCGGCCGTTTTCGTGCATGAACCTAGTCTTTCCACAAGCAGAATTGGCAGCCAGGAAGTGATAGGCAGGTTGATTACCAGATCAGGTCTGGCACGAGCCTCGGGGTGGTCTTTTCACACTTGATCAAGTAATCAATCTGTAGAATCACAAGCGGGTCCGGCGAGTTGGCGCCTCCCATCTCTAGAACAGGCAGCTGATCAAATCAGGGACTGTTCAATGGTGAGCAAGAGACGATCCGACTGGTGTTTTCCTGAACTAGGAGCTTGTCATATCCAGTGAATTGACGGGGCTTACTCTCCACAATACGGACGTGTAGGTGTATAAAGCACTGTGCCTCCGGTTGTTTGTTCGACGCTTCGTCTCGTTTGTACATCCACTACATCCGCCAAGATGGTCAAATCCGGGCTCATTGCAGCTTTCGCTGCTTACGTACACGTTGCACAAGCTTCATGTCCGTTCATGGAAGCTGATACTCGCGACGTGCCTGCCAGTCACCCTCAGGTCAAGCGGGCAGATGGATCCTACAGCGTACCCTCAAAGACCGACGAGTTCATGGCCCAGTACGAAGTCAATGACACAGACGTGTACATGACTACGAACGCCGGAGGACCAATTCCTGATCAGGAAAGCTTAAGTGCTGGCGAGCGTGGACCTACACTGTTGGAAGACTTCATCTTCCGTGAGAAGATCACCCATTTTGGTAAGTATGCCTGGAAATTTCAATCCGCAGACACTAATTATCTTCAGACCACGAGCGTGTACCTGAGCGAGCTGTTCACGCCCGAGGTGCTGGTGCTCATGGTGTCTTCCAGAGCTATGGCGACTGGTCAAACATCACAGGTGCCTCTTTCTTGAGCACCCCGGACAAAGAGACTCCGGTCTTCATTCGATTCTCTACAGTTGCTGGCAGTCGAGGATCAGCTGATACTGTGCGTGACGTTCACGGTTTTGCTGTCCGCTTCTATACAGACGAAGGCAACTTCGGTAAGCTTATGAAGGTCATCAATGTGATACAGCAAACTGATCATAGGCAGATATCGTTGGTAACAACATTCCTGTTTTCTTTATTCAGGATGCCATCAAGTTCCCAGATCTCATCCATGCCGTTAAGCCTAAGCCAGAGAGCGAGATCCCACAAGCCGCGACTGCCCATGACAGCGCTTGGGATTTCTTCAGCCAGCAGCCGTCTTCCATGCACACCCTCTTCTGGGCAATGAGCGGTCACGGCACCATCCGTTCCTTCAGACATATTGACGGTTGGGGCGTGCATACCTTCCGTTTTGTCACCGATGAAGGCAAGACCAAGCTCGTCAAGTTCAGGTTCAGGACAATGCAGGGCAAGGCCTCCCTCTTATGGGAGGAGGCTCAAGCCACCGCAGGATTGAATGCCGATTTCCACCGTCAGGACCTGTTCGAGAGCATCGAGAACGGTCAGTTCCCTGAGTGGATCTTTGAGGCTCAGGTCTTCGAAGAAGAGGACCAGTTGCGCTGGGGGTTCGATGTGCTCGACCCGACCAAAATCGTTCCCGAGGACATCGTCCCCTTCACGCCTCTTGGCAAGCTTACATTGAACCGCAACCCTCGTAACTACTTCGCGGAGACGGAGCAGGTCATGTTCCAGGTCGGCCACGTAGTACGCGGGATCGACTTTTCCGAGGATCCCCTGCTGCAAGGACGCCTGTTCTCCTACATGGACACTCAGCTGAACCGACACGGCGGCCCCAACTTTGAGCAGTTGCCCATCAACCAGCCCAGAGTGAAGGTCCACAACAACCAGCGTGATGGAGCTGGTCAGATGTATATTCCCCTCAACACAGCGGCCTACTCTCCCAACACTCTCAATGCTGGTTCGCCCAAGCAGGCAACACAAAAGGATGGCCGCGGCTTCTTTACTGCTCCTAACCGCTCTACTGGAGGAAGTCTTGTACGCTCTGTGTCCTCCACCTTTGCCGACGTCTGGTCGCAGCCGAGGTTGTTCTTCAACTCGCTCCTTCCTGTCGAGCAGCAGTTTGTCGTCAACGCTATGCGCTTCGAGGTCTCTCAGTTGAAGAGTGATGTCGTCAAGAACAACGTTCTCATCCAGCTCAACCGCATTAGTCACGATGTCGCCGTCCGTGTTGCCGAAGCTATTGGCATGACTGCACCCGCGGCTGACGATACTTACTACCACGATAACACTACAATCGGCGTCAGCGTCGCCGAGTCACCCCTTCTGAAGCTTGACGGCCTCAAGGTTGGGTTTTTGACATCCAACGCCGCCAGCCGCGACATAGCCTCCAGCCTCAAGGCCGCTCTCAAGGCCGTCAACGTTGGCTTCTCCGTTGTTGCCGAGCACCTTGGCGATGGCATCGACCAGACCTACTCCGCGACTGCGGCGATCCAATTCGATGCAATCATTGTTGACGGCAGCTCCAGCGCTCTGTTCGCGGCTCCTGGAAACCTTGCCAACAGCAACACCACTGCTTCCAACACTACTTCCAGCTGGCGTTCGACCCTCTTTCCTGCCGGTCGTCCTCTGCAAATTGTTCAGGATGGCTACAAGTGGGGCAAGCCTGTCGGTGTGGTTGGCTCTGATAGTCAGGTCTTCTCCGCTGCCGGCGTCCAGGCCGGTACCCCAGGTGTTTATGCATTCGGCTCAAACGGCACGGCCTCGATTGTGGAGAAGCTCTCCGAGGGCCTCAAGACTTTTAAGTTCTTAGATCGTTACCCTCTCGACAATTAGAGATAGTTCGTCAGCACATGGTAGTCGTGTTCACATCTCCTATATACTTTTAGCGTACAATTGCAAACTAGTAGCGGCTTTTTTCGCCACGCAGTCTCCGACAAGGTCTTTGATGTGGATTGGCGTCATGGTTTTAAACTTATATTCTCGTGAGTGACAATGTCGCGGATCGTCTTTCAGAGCTGAATGTAAACCCTGTCTCAAACACGTTCGGTTTCCAGGATGCGACACAAAGATCTGTAGCCGTTGCGTTAACCTTTCTTTCAACACGAACAAAGTGAGCCCATGACTGGGTCGAATGCTCACGTGAATGTACTGGTAATGGGTTTGATTTAGCAAAGCGTTGCGCCCGGAGGTTTCCCCTCAATGTCGGGGCCGTTTGGCGCTACGCACGGAGCACGAAGATCTGTAAACACCACGGGCGCCACAAAGATCTCATTCTGAACAAACAGGAGCTCGAGCCAATGGGTTAAAAGGCGCAGGGTACTAAACTTCGAACATGAGTTGCTAAGCCTTGAAACGGCAAAGTCGGATGGCCACAGTGGCTTCAAAGCCGTGGCTTGATCCGTGGCTCGCCGAATGCCCACCGTCAATTGGCCGAGGTGATTTGAAGCCCCTTGTCTCACGGCCCAAATGCTGCCGGTCACCCATCGTATCCTTAGAATTTCGCACAGTAGGCGGATACTCGGCCTAGATTGCGTAACTGTGCATCTCCATTTTGCGTTTATTGAAAAGCATGCATTCGCTGTCAACCTGCATGAAACTATAGATGTCTCCCCTTCCAAGACCAATATTATACACACATGCTGTGGCTGTGACACCGCCCATTGCCCAAACTGGATCACTCACAACTCCATCTGCTTGCTCAACGCTGGATTGAACAGCGTCCGAGCCTACGAATCTGGCGATATAGTATTCGGAAACCAAGCTCCAATCTCAAGGTTGTTACCAAACGGACTTCGACAGCTGCCATGGCGACTGTCAAGCGACACCACTCGCTTCTGCACAGACACAACAGTGACCGCTCGAAAGAGCAACTCACAGCCCCACCGAGTGTCTTTGACGGAACCGATGCCGTTACTGCACACAAGAAAGTAGCAGTCTCGCGGGTAGTCGAAGCCTACGACGCATTACGAGCAGAGAACCATAGTAACTCACCAACGGCGGAACAGTCGACACCTGAGGATCCGTTCGCATTCGAGTCGTTGGTCATTTCGCTGCCCAACGGCGAGGTCCGCACATTCAAGTACTTCCTCCGCAAGTGGGGCTGTAACCAATACCCAGATCCGGAATTCGAAGAGGCGGTATCGTCATGGCGGACACAGTTTGAGGAGGCGGCGCTGAAGCACTTCTTCCGGCGGATCACCCTGTGGAACGAGAGCGAAGACATCATGCTGGCAGCGAAAAGGCAGAAAGCCATGGACCTGAAAAATGGGAGGAGAAGAGACCGGGCAAGTTCTCTTGGCAAGATGTGGTCGAGAGAGCGAGGGCGGTCTTCCGATCAGGAGAACCTGAGAGACGAATTGAAGCAAGTGACGACAAGAGAAGGCCTGGCGCAACTGCTCTGGACGCTGCTTAACGATCAAACGGACCCGCTGTGCCCAGAGCTATTTGAGGTGTGCAAGGAGGCAGTGAAGGCAAAGTACAGCATACACACCATTACTACTACGCAGTAGCTACATGGCTGGCAGCGGGGGCGGCGTTCTGAGGATTCTGGTCTAATACATAGCATATGGGGTAGTTCGATTCGAATCACAAGCAAGAGCTCCAATATCATGAATAGCTTATCAGCTGCAGGTGTCCCCTGACAGATCATGAGGCTGGAGCATATATGTCGCAGCTGCCTTCAGCGGATGTGTTCCTTCCTAGATGTGGGGCTGGCTCAGCTGTGACATCACCCGCATCCGACCCGAATGAGCCCCGATCGGAACGGTGCCTCCACAAGCAATAGCAGTGATATAGCTCGTAGTAAAGCTTTCAACTCTCAGACCCTCAGTTCTCGACCGACACGATGCCTTTTCTCAAGATCGGCGATAAGAAGATCCACTATGCAGACCTGAAGCTGGAGGGCACGGATGTGCTGGAGACCTTCATCTTCGTGCACGGCCTTGGGTCATCACAGAACTACTACCATGCAGTGGCAGAGCGTCTACGTGCAAATGGATTCCGATGCATCATCTTCGACAACTATGGTGCAGGCAGATCGCCATACACAGGCGAGCAGTCGAGCATCCAGAGCCTCGCGGACGACATCATTAGTATACTCGATGCGCTCGACGTATCGAAAGCAATTGTTGTAGGCCACAGTATGGGCGGGTATGTTTCGACTGCACGAGAGCAAGGTCACTACACTGACACTGGACAGCATTGTAGCTGCTCATCTCGCAGCTGAATGCAGCGATCGAGTCGTTGCCGCGGTTCTGATTGGTCCAGTGTACCCTAACGAAGGTGTTACCCCCGTATTCGAGAAGCGAATTGAGGCTGTTCAGAAAGACGGTATGCAGCCCATGGCTGATACTGTCCCTCAAGCAGCTGTTGGATCAAAGGCTTCTCCCTTGGCATCGGCGTTCATTCGAGAGCTCCTTCTTGGTCAGAACCCTGCTGGCTACTGCAACAATTGTCGTGTGATTATCAATGCCAAACCGCCGAACTACAGCAAGATCAGAATCCCCATCTTGATCCTGGCTGGCGAGGAGGACAAGAGCGCACCATTCGAGGGCTGCAAGAAGATGTTCGAGGAGATGGGTACGAGCGAAAAGAAGCTCGAAGTTATGAAGGGTATCGGTCACTGGCACTGCCTCGAAGCATTCGAAGATGTGGCTGAGCTGATCGAGGGGTTCTATCACGAGATCCAGTGAGGGTTCCCAGTCTTTTCACGAACTCGAGTCGACACATGCAGTCGTGTACGGTACACTCAAATACTTAGCACCACACAAGCCTCAGGCCGCAAATTCGGAGTCGTCACCGCTTGCGTCGTGGGCGCAAACGATTCGATGTTATCTCCTCGTGACAAGGTCATTATTGGTGCCGCCCTCATCCCGATCATCTGCATGCGAAACCTTGGCGCGTGTGTGTTCCACCACAGCGCCTGCAGCGGACGACCACAGTGCAACAAACGCAGGGGTCTCGACTGCTTTTCGGCTCCCGTCAGAGTCCCACAGCCTCTTGTGTGTGTTGAGCAGGAGCCTGCAGGATCCTAAAAAATCTCAAATGGGCTGTGGCTCTCTGCCGTCTTCAATATCTCGGTTACAGGCTACAGCCCACGATGTCGCGCGTCACTGCTTCATTGGACTTGACCCTGGGGACTGACAGATTCCCGGCAAGTCTTGCCCATATACAGGCAGGTGATCTTGGCCCGGTGTCGCTATCGATGGCGTTCTCACATGATTCGGCCCTTCCTGCACAGCGGATGCTAGCCGTGTGCCCACATGGAGCGCGAGGCTGCAATCCGACATGCCTCGAACCTCGTCCACTCAAGAAGGTTGTCACAAGTGCGGCCAAGTGATCTCCGTTGCTTTTTTTGGCCCTCTGATAAGGCACGATATCCATGGCCATATTCGCATGTGAAAATGGGCGATATCATACTTCAGCCCACCAGTTCAGCAAATTCACGGGGTTGACATGCCCAGCCCACCTGTCATTGTCCGTTTCGACCATCGAGAGCCTTGACAACCATTCTCCAGTTTTATTCCGAAACTAAGCCCCTCAGGTCTCTAGTTCTACAACCCCGGAGGTCCATTTCGAGGCGGTGAACTCAAGCTTCAAAGGCCGCCCGCCGCCCGACCACGCTCCTGCCAAAGATCGTGCATGTTCTGCGCGCCCTTTTTGATGTTTGGCACAATCTGGGCCAATCGAAGCGCGAGATCTACGTTTTCCGTCGTTTGACTTTCTTCACATCTCGGCTAGCCACGCTGCAACTGACCACGCCGGTTCGCTCGATAGTGTTGCGGGTCCCGTAGCCTGCATCATCTGATTTACCTACGTTTGCATATCATCCTTGTATTGTGGCCTCTTCTGCACTCCGTTCTGCCTTCTTTGTGCTTCAGAGATTGATTCTCTTCAGTTTCGTATCCGCACTGGTTGCTGGTGAGGCCCCTTTCGCGGGTACCTTCCTGATTAGACGCAGCACTGACGAAGCTAAAAGATGCCGAAACCACAGTATTCATCAACAAATCAACGACCAATTCGGATTTCGAATACTACGTCACGGCCCACTACCTGTCACCGCCTCTTTATGGATCGATAATGAATCGAATAGACAGTGGAGTCATGGGATCCTCTCCTCAAAAAATATCAAAGGAGCAAACATCATCCTTATACAGGAGCAACACCGCAAGCCATCGCCGTCGCACGGCGAAGGCAGTCTCAGACTCAGTTGGGGTTTCAAACCTAGCCAACATGTCTACACACCGATCAGCTTCTGAGAAGCGGACACGCCCATCAAACTATCGCTCGGCCTCCTCGTCAGAAAATTCCACTCGCAGATCAAGATCAAAAGGCCGTGGCCATGATTCGAAATTATCTTCCCGGCGCACTTCTTGTACCATCGTGGATCCTTCAAGACCAGCTCGCCACTACCGGGTGAAGAGCTCTCACGCCGTGTCGCCCTCAAGCCAGGAAGTGGACGATGTACTTGCACTCCACTTCCGCAGTTGCAGCCTGTTCTCAAACCCATCCTATCAGGCCAACTCCGCGCTACCGAGTCCAACACTGTCTACCCATGAACACCTCGGCTTCCCGAATGCAGCTCCCCGTTTCAGTATGGACGAGATGGTCATGGTTGAGGAACATGTCTCACTGCAAGAGATCGAGAGCGCACGAGCACCGATCCCAGCTACTACCACACACTGGACGTCATCCAGCACACGCAAGCGGGACTACGAGCGGATAGACAGACAGAATACCGGTCTTCGAGGCCTAGTCAGAAGAGTAGTCCCTCGCTGTGTATCGGGGCCAACAGAGAAGTTCTACGAAAAAGACCAGTCGGAGGCTGGATCCGTTCGACGCTACAGACTGGACGTCATCGAAAGTCACATCAACGAGAAGGAGATGACGCGACTCCAGACTCAGAATTCGCGATCGCAGAGGCCCAAGCTGAAGTCGCGATGGACCTGCTTCTGAGTACCAACGCACACACATAAAACACACGAGAAACGGCAGCACACAGTTTTTGCATTTTGCGCGGCATCACGATACCCACGGCATTTGCGCTTGTTGGATTTTACGCACTATACCTACTTACAGCCTGGATTTCTTCGTCTTTGGTCTTGCATAGCACAGCGTGTCAATAATTTCTAGTAAACATTTGGAGATGAAGGATAGAGAAGTTGGAGAATGAACGACATGCAACACATCGCCTTCAACACGTGCACCGTGATTTCATGCTGGTCGATGTGCTCGGTACAGAGATGCTTGCATCTGTATTGGCCATGCAATAGACGAAGCATTGTGCACACTCAACAAAAAGACCACGTAGCTTGCAAGTCGGGTAGGACTGATAGCATTGCAAAGAATGCAGGCGTGTAGCTTCGCAATGTACTATTTCGTATGTCCAACCAGCTCATAGCTTGGCCTCCTCCTTAACTGTGCCAATCTTCAACTTCGACCCGTACTTCTTCAAAACGCCTTCATTGTGGTACTATGTAAGCTGCGTTAGTATCCACCCTCAACAACACAAGCCAGACACATCGCTTGCTATGCGCCGTACGTGGAACAGCGAATGCCGAACATACCTTCCAGAACTGCTTGCTCGCGTCCTTTCCACCCACTCTCTTCAAGATCTTCGCACCACCCGGGTGCTCGTCTACGAAGCTGTCCATCTTGTATACATCCTTGTCTACGATGATGTACAGTCCCTTCTCGACTGTGTTGTGCTCGGCGACTTGCTTCGTTGTGAGTTGCTCGGACATTGTGAATGTTTGAGGCGGCGCGGTGCAACAGGTATCGGAACCTGATTCGGATTTCAAAGGGGGAGAGAAGTCGAGAAATAAGGCAGGGACAATCGAGAAGAGTAGGAAGAGTGTGGGTGTTTAAATGTTTGGCGCGGTGGGTATGGGGAAGTCCAGGGCAATAGCAGGGTATGTTCTCGAACGAGTCGTCGCTCGGTGTTTGCATGGCGCGTGAATTGGGCCGAGGTTCTCTTCTCTTGCGGTCAGCGAGTCGCCCCGCCCGCTATTGGTCCTCGTGGCATGCCTAGGTATCACCGAACATCACACCCCAGTCCACATTGTTGCTATCATCAACAGTCGAGCGTTCCCAGACCCATCCGCTACACTATGAGGACTCTCAGCAGTTTTAGTGCGGCCGCGAGAGCGGATCAGAAGCATACTTCTCTGAGACCTTGGGGGTTGAGAGCATGCACTTACGCGAACTGGGGTTTGTGAGAGTTTACTAGCTTCCACAGTATGGCAGGTCTGTCATAGCTCGAAGTCTCTTGACGATGGCTCCACGCCTGAGTAGACAGGCAACAGAGTCTGATCTCAGGGTCATGGAGAGACTTGGGCTCAGGGTCGCAGACTGTACCCTGGATGAGGTGAGGCGATTGGCGCACAGTGCCCTTTTCATGTGTCCTCAGCACATTTGAATCTACATTGTCTTCATTCTCCACGTTTCTCTACGCGTTATGACACCTTTCAGACGCTTCCCAGGCCATCATGATCAGCCTATCTGCAGCTGCGGAGAGGATTTCCATCCTCAACGAAAGGCATTCGCGATTGGTGGATCCAGCTCTTTTTTAGGAGAAGACGGGATTATACTTACTTCCTTCGACACCGGCAGACTCAACTACGGCATACGTTATCTCATAGTTGGAGAGATCTTCTTCGAAAACCAACACGATCTCCTCAGCTTATGCCCGGCTAACAGGCATTGCTATCTTGCCTGTTTACCGTGGATATATCGGGACGTGATAACCGATCTTAGCGACAAACAGAGTCTCGTTATCCTGAAGCGCCTGACAGGACGGTCTAACATCGAGCGCTTCGTGCGAACACTGACGCTCGTAGGTCCCGGCAAGATGCACTACGAGAACTATGATCACCAGACTGCAGACTCTCCGTGCAGCGGAATGCGGCAAGCTCCCGCTTGAGTTCTTGCAAGATGTGAACCTTCCCAAATTGAGAATAGAGCTGTACAGGGGAACACTTCTTGAGCCGAGCACCATTTCAGATTCACCTGGCCGGAGGCTTCAAACACGACCTCATCGTTGCCCTTTAGAAATGTCTCGCCCTGGACACGCTACGGATCAGCGATTTTGGCTACGTCGAGCCAGCTGCAGCGTCCGAACAGGTGGAAAAGACACTCTTCACAGCACTATTCCCACAATTGCACACCTTCTTGATTGCTGCCAGGTCTGAGATCTTTACATATCGTGACCTACGGTCTTGGGGCCGACAAGGAGCATGGGCAGGGCTGAGAGACTTCAGCGTCTACACAGCCATCCATCTCGCCGGCTTTCTGAAATACGCAAACGGACTGAGAGTGCTGTACCTGTCTGCCAGATCCGCTGGGGAAATGGAACCAGGTGGTCTCGAATCCTGGCTCCAACACTACCAAACCCACAAGATATTCCCCTCGCTCGAACGACTCTGCTATAGCCATAGATTGAACATGCTCGGTGTTTCGACTCAGCACGTTCTACCATGGTGCCTCCTGTAGCGAATCAAGTCCACCCTCACCGACTTCGAACTGCGAAACGACCAGCACGACTCCGGAGACCACGGCGTCATCATCCCAACCGCCGCATTGGCTATATATTTGGTACCCGTACAGACCTCGTCGTCGAGTTCGCGCAGTGGGTCGTCGGCTCGTGTGTTGAAGTCGAGCCACACCAACTCGGCTCGTGTGTTGAAGTCGAGCCACACCAACACGCACACATTCTGCACCGACCGCGGTCGCATCCGCCACGCCCAGGACTGCCGCCGATGTCTCGAAGCCCAGGCCATGGATGTGGCGGACGAGAACGACGCGATCTACAGCGACGCCCTGTTGAGGATCCGCCAGCGGCATCTTCTTACCGCTGCTGCTCGCGACTGGGGACGCACCCGCGATGCTAATTTCCAGCAACTCCGCGCCGTGACCGCCGAGCTCCAGCGCTGCGAGCGGAACGCGAGGCTGGGCAAGGTATACGGTGATGAATCAGCCATTCTGTACGAGCACATGACATAGCTGCACGAGTGCGAGGTTGGAAGCGGCCAGGACGCTACTGTCTTGCATTGAGACATTTGACAAACAAAGCGCGACACAAAGCAGAAGCACAACAAAAGACAAAGTCTGGCGGGATACGCACCTGCGTCAATGGGACGGGGTCTCGCATCAGACAATCTCGTTTGGCAAACGTCTTGCGTCAAGCCAGTCTCGCACCCACGCACACCATTATCCATAAGATGTCCACGACAAGTCCACACTTCAATAACATACCATCGCGTCCACTCCATCAAACGCTCTACACACACCCCATCTTCCGCGCTCGACATCATCGTTCCCCTATTCAATTTGCACCTCCGCGTTCAAGTTCACCACCACCCCATCCTCTCTCATCTTACCCCCCCACCCCGAGACAAATGTGCTACACCCTCGTCTCACCATGTCAAACCTGCACAGCCCCGCTTCGCGTCCGATACGCGCGCTGCAGCCACGCGGAACTGCACAGCTTCGAGCCATGCGCGTGTCCGAACCGGATGAAGCGGCGGCGCCAGCGCAGCGCGGGGGTTTGCGGGACGTGCAGGGATAGGCGGGGGAGCTTGAGTTGTGGGCCTGAGAAGGGGAGTTGCGGGAATGAGAGGGTGGTCGGGAAGGCTGCGGTGCAGGGTGGTGTGGGGAGGGCGAGGAGGGTGGTGAGGAGGAAGGTGCAACGGGAATGATGAAGAGCAAAGGGTGTGTTGTGGCTTTGTATGTTGAGTCGTAAATCCGACCAGGGACATATATCTCGCTCTGACATGATACGTCTCCATCGCCATGCAATGCGCGTGCATCATGACCTGACCGTCTTAGCTCTCTCACAGCTTCATAGTCATCTCCGCGCCGGGCCCGCGCTCCCAAAACTCCAGCGTCAGCGCCGCAAGGAAACACGGAATCTCCTTTCTTCCCTCGACCCAGTAGACAATCTGATCCCTGATCTCGCCCGCAAACACACTCTGCTCGCCGCCACTGACCTTCATGGTGCCGTTCTCGCCATCAAACACGATGCTGTTCTCGCCCTCGTCATCCGCGGGCTTGAACATCGAGGTAACTTTGACACGCCCGTTGGGCATGAAATCAAGTTTCCACCCCAAGATTGAGGCCACGGCTTCGCGGAACTCGAGGGATTTGGCGGCCCAAATCTGCTTGAGGCGTGTCTGCTTCTTCTCGGACGAGGCGAGCGAGTGCCGCAGCTCCTCCATCTCATCTTGTGCTGCTTCGAAGGTGGCGAAGGGCACCGACTTTGGCGGTGGTGTCTGGGCCTCGAGCTGTGCGAGGAGCTGGGTGTTTGCGGCGCGGAGTGTGCGGACGGTGGACAGCTTGAGCGCCTCTGCGTCGGCGGTGGGGTTGGACTTGAGCTCAAGGACGCGGGTGCGTGTGCTTTCTTTGAGTTTCTTGAGTTGCGAGTGCTGCGCTTTGTATTCGGTTTGGATGAGCTTGAGTTTCTTCTCCAGCTCGGAGAGGTCGTCGGTGAGCTGTCGGTTCTTGCGGCGCAGTTCGCCGACGCGCTCGTCGGTTTCGTCCGTGGGCAGAGGGCGCTTTTGACCCGTGATGGGTGTCGCTGTAGGATCGAGCTTTTCGATGCTGGCGAACTCTTTTTGGAGCGCGTCGAGCTCCTTGCGGTGTTCATCGACGAGAGCCTCGAGCTCTGCTATCCGTTGAGACTTTGCTGCGTCGTAGGAGTCTGGCTGCATCTCGCGCTCTTCGTCGTCGAAGGCCTTGACTTGGGCGCGCAGGAATTCCACCTCTTTCGTTGCCAACGCCTTTTGACGTTCGAGCCTCGCGCGAGCTTGTGCCTCCTTCGCGCTGGGTGCGCTGGTCGTTGTCGCAGAACTTTTGAGCTGCTGGATCTGAGCTTGCAACTTGGCTTTCTCGTCCTCTAACGCCTGGATGTTGGCCTCCTTTACAGTCAGTTCGGGTTTGATCTCGCCCAGCTTGTTCAGGAGGTCCGCCTTATCTATCCGCTCCTGGATGAAGGCTCGCGCAAGATCCTCGGGCGTCTCAAACTGTTGCTGTCCGTTCTCATTGGCCTCAGATTCGAGATACGAAGTCCACGAGTCGCGCTCCTCCTCGAGAATCTGCTTTCGCAACTCAGCTTCTCCTAGCTGTCTCTGCAGGTCGTCCATCATCCCCAGCTTCGTTTGCAGTGTGCGCTTCTCCTCTTCGACAACCTCAATGGCCTTGTGCTGCTTCTTGAAGTTCCTGAGCTCGGTATTTTGCTCGCGTGTCAAAGCCTCCAGCTTCTGGATATGCGCAACCTGATCGGAGAGCTCCCTCTTGATGATAGTAAGGGTCTCGGCATCTCCTGTGATAGCCTTGAGTCGCAGGACTTCGGCCTCGAGCTGCCCGACCTCCTCTTCCCGCTCCCCCAGCTTCTTCTGCGCCGCCTGCAGCGCACTGACTTTGGACACCAGGTCGGTCTGGACCTCCTCGATGCTGTCCTTCAGCCGCTGGTGTTCAGCCTGCAGGTTGTTGTATCTGTGCTCGCTCTGCCGTTGCGACGATGCCAGGTCCTCCCTGGCCTCATCACAGTCCTCCTGCAACGATTGCGCCTTCTCTTGACTCTGCCGCAGCCGCCTCTCGAGATCTCGTCGCTCGTTCTCGGCACGCGTTCGCACCTCGGTCATTTCCTTGGACAGCGCCTCGTACTTGTTCGCCGTCTGGACATTCGCGGTCTCTGCCTGTTGCGCCTTGCGGAACTCGGTTTCGGCGCGGCTCTGTGCGTCTCTAATCTCCTGGTCGAGCTCGACCTTGAGCATGGCCTTCTCCTGCTTTGCTGTCTCGAGCTCATATCGTAGTGCGTTCAGCTGCGCGCGCAGATCTTCGTTGACGGGGTTGTCGGGGACGACCGTGTGCGGCGCATTCGTCATTGTCGAGGCGCGCAACGTGTTGCGGAAGGTTTGGCGCATTGGCTCTGGCGGCGGCGGCGACTGTTCAACCCCAGTGAAGAGATTGAAGCTCGGCTGGTTCGCGCGGTTGAAAGCCATTGTGCACGTGTCTTTGTTATCTTCTGTTGTTGTTGTTGTCGTTGTTGTCGCAAAGCAGACAAAGCGGTCGATATCGTGTCTGCCGCTTCGAAGAGGACGGTCTAAGGTCGTGGCATATCTCGAGCCCGCGACGTTGTCGAGGGAAGGTGTGCTGTAAGGTTAGTGTGTGGTTGCGGCGAAATTGAATTTGGTGTTTGTTGATCGTGAAAGGGCAGACACGATGCGAGCGGCAACGACAGATGGGCCTTAGCGCGCCCGTCCCTTGAGTTGTCGCGAACACACGTGCAAACCTCACCACTGCCTCTGATGTGCAGATCAAGATGTTTCTGATTAGGTATTCATATCACACGTGCTACAGCGTTTCATGGTCATGCCTGCTCTTGCACATCTGCCCAAGCCCTCGAGAATACATCGCTCTCTCCGTCTCTCCATCCCCAGGCAAAGCAGTAATGCTTGAGCAGGAGCTCTAGCTCCTCCAGCTCGTCCAGCATCTCAAGTCCTGCGACGCGCTCCTTCTCATCTGAGGATATCCAATGCTTCCATATAAAGTCTGTGTCCGCGGCCTTTGTACCGTCCTTGAAGCCATAGCCACTCAGCCGTGCTCGTTGATCGCCGAGTTCGGGATAAGAGGTGAGCGTGGGAAGGTGTATGTTGCGTGTCTGCAGATTGGATATCATGGTCCTGCCAAAGGCATCCTGGGGCAAGATCGGTTCGTAGAGCACGAGCGATGCAGGTGTAGTGGGCTGGAGGTAGTGCGTGGTGAAGACAGAGACTATGCCTTGCACTGTCTGCGGTTGCAGGTATACTAGACACATCTCAGACAGTATTAAGGTGGGTATGGTAGGGTCAAGGTTCGGAAGCTCTGGCAGTGGCGCCCCGTGTGAGGGGCTGGCCAGAGTGCGCAAGTCGAGCGCATGGATGTTGTATGTCGCCGAATGGAATGAATGCGATGTTTTGGGTATCTGGAGCAATTTGCGATGGAGCGTCGGCTGGCGCTGTATGCAGGCGATCTTGGGCAGTGTGTTGGAGGGGAAGTCGATCTCGTGGTAGATTAGGCGTATGTCCGGGTAGGCGTCGAGGAGACGGAAGAAGCGTGTGTCGGTGCCAGCACCGAGCGACACAATCTGTTTCGCAGAGGAAGGGTAGGTGAGGAGGAACTGGGTGACAAGCAGGTCGATTGCAGAGGTGCGGACGTAGGAGCCTGTGTTGTTAGGTTGTCAACAGTGCACAAGGCACCCGTAGTAGCAGCCGGCTTACCTCTGTTCAGCAGCGGCAGTCTCCTTGTCGAGGCCTGTGTTGCAAACAGCCTCGCGTACGGGTCGCGCAGGTAGCCCAGCTCTACGCAGCTCACCCTGCTCCCCGCGGCGTCTTGGTCGGTCCCTCGGACAGCATTGTCTCGCACTTCGTCGCCCAACCCACCAGGTCCGCCCCTGCCGCGTCCTCTGCCTCTCAGACCTCCGCCGCGGGCGGGTCCGAGCAGTGTCTTGAGGTTCGGTATTTGGTTCGAAGATGTCATGTTCGCCTGTTGCCGTGAGCTCGACAGCTCTCATCATTGCGGGGCGGGCGCTAGGACGCAAGGGGACAAGCGCGAGCGGGACGCGCCAAGCCATGCGGACTCGCGGTCTTTGTGAACTTTTGCGCGCCTTTGAGAGAACGGCCCGTCCGAGCTGTCGCTGCACCACACCGACCCCCTCGCCCGCCCACCGCTCTCCGCCAGAGCGACCCGCCGCCACCATGTCTGACGAGAGGCAACCGAGCGCGAGCCTGATCCGCATGTGGAGGGTCTGGCGCACCACCAAGGAGATGATGAACGATCGCGTAGGATGCGCCCATGCCAGCATAAGCTGCGAACCACGGCGCTGACAACGCGTAGGGCTACCAGGTTCTCGAGGACGACATGAACATGCCACTCGACGAGTTCGCCGACAAGTACGGCCGTGCCGACGGCGAGCCCGAGTATGCGACCCCGCGAGACGGCCAGCAGAGGGCTCATGCTAACGCTGTGCAGCCGCTCGAAGCTCAACTTCTCCGCCCATCCCGGCGAAGAGATGCTCGCAAAGTACACCCCCGTGGCCACCAAGAAGGACCCCGAGCCGCGACCGCAGATCGGCACAATATGGGTCGAGTTCAACAGCGATGAGAACGTTGGTCTCAAGCAGCTGCGCGACTACATGCAGCACCTGGTCAACGGTGCCTTCTACTCGGGCATCATGGTCACCGTTAAGCCCATGACCGGCATGGCCATCCGTCTGCTGCGCGGCTCCGCCACCATGAGCGAGGGCCCCAAGGGCGGCGTCGAGGTCTTCGTCGAGCAGGACCTGCTGGTCAACATCACAAAGCACGAGCTGGTCCCCAAGCACGTGCTACTTAGCGAAGAGGAGAAGCTGCAGCTACTCAAGCGCTACCGTCTCAAGGCCACACAGCTTCCCAGGATCCAGTCCACAGATCCCGTCGCAAAGTACCTCGGCCTGAAGCGCGGAGCTGTCGTGAAGATCATAAGGAAGTCAGAGACTGCTGGTCGATACGCCAGTTATCGATGGGTCATCTGACGTGGTAGAAGCAGAGGGCTGAGCAGAACCCAAGGGCATGAGTCGCATGTAGCCATATCATTGGCGAGCAGGACCTATAACGCGGCCCTCAAGACACCGCGAGGGCACGTGGAGGAGAGGTGGGCGCAGATTCATATTGCGAGGCGTTTGGCGAACGGGCACGGCACCCTTGAGGACGATTGGCATTTGCAAAAAGCAAGACGGGCGTCTTTTATGTATACCACTGAAAGCATACAATTCACAGCCATCTCCAACCAGAGCTTTGTCACTGGCAGTGATATTGCAACAATATCACACACAAAAACTCTCCTCATCAGCAACTATCAGTAGCAGTACTGAACAAAAGGAAAAGCAGCCAGCACCTTGTTACGGCAGTGAGACAGGCATCTTGGACGCGAAAAAATGAGGTCTTGCCCGGAATCGAACCGGGGTTGCCGGAAGATACTGAAGTGATCAGAATCCGGAGTGATAACCGCTACCTGGAAGGGTGTTAGTTATCTCATTGGATTGAGGAGATCAGGGCACGTACACTACAAAACCGTACCACGGTTTGATGGAGACCGTGGAGAAATAAAAACTTTCTATTGCTGATGAAAAATGCCTGAATGAATGGCGAATGCGGTGAGAACTGGGTGGTGGGATAGAAATATTCGACGTAGCGGAACCAGGGCGGAGCTTAGACTCGAAACCCAAAGACAAAGTTGGCTGGCTTCGGAAACGGGAGGTTTGCCGACCAGTGTTGGCCTTTACAACTTTGCCCGAGCCTCGTCCATGACCACTAGTCCAAACCGGCCCGCCTTCTCTTTGTCCCGCAACACGCGCCTCAGGATCTTGCCCGAGGGCGACTTCGGAATCTCCTTGATCTGCGACAAGTCAGCGTGCAACCGCGATCCTGGGGGCGCCGTCTGGAACGCACAAATTCAACCTGAGCCACCCACTTGTATCTGACCTTCTTCTCCTTGACGTACGCGATGATGTCCCTGCCCACCTTCTCGCTCTCCTCCACGCCCGGCTTCAGCGCTATGTACGCCTTGGGTAGCTCCCCGCTGTAGTCGTCCCTGACGCTCATGACTGCTACATCCTCCACCTTTGCATGCCCGAGCAGCAGATCCTCCAGCTCCGCTGGGGCAACGCCAATGCCCTTGACCTTAATGAGCTCCTTGATGCGGTCGCTGATGTATATCATGTTCTCCGCATCGATGCTGCCCTGATCGCCCGTGTGCAGGAAGCCGTCCGTGTCGAACGTCTCAGCCGTCGCTGACGCGTTGTTCAAGTACCCCATCACAACCTGCGGCCCGCGCGCAAGCACCTCGCCGTCCTCGTTCAAGCCCGCCTCCGAGCCGTCGGGGCGGATGATCTTGACTTCGGTCGACGCGACGATGGCGCCGCCCGAGTGCGCGTACTTGTAATCGAACTTCTCGGGCGGGTGTGCCGTGATGCACGAGCAGCTCTCTGTCATGCCGTAGCCCTGCTTGAACCCCGTGTTAGGGAATTTCTTCTGCAGCTGCTGGATGATTTCTTCCGACAGCGGTGCTGCGCCCGACGAGAATCGAGTCACGTGTGAGAGGTCGTACTTGTCGACGATGGGGTCGCGGACGAGACGGATCAGAATGGGGGGCACGAGGAGCAGCTCGCCGAGCTTGTACTCGCAGATTGTGTTGAGCATGCCTTCCATGCTGAATTGTGGAAGCATGATTACCTCGGCATTGAGCAGGATCGGGAGGTGCATTTGGTGGACCAGGCCGGTGATGTGGAAGAGAGGCAGGACGGCCATGATTTTCTTTTGGGTCTTGGGGGTGATCTGCTTGATCTGGAGACATTGGGCAATGACATTCTGGTGGGAGATCATCACGGCCTTTGGGAGTCCGGTTGTGCCACTCGAGAATGAGAGGAAGCCGCATACATCTTTGTTCTTCTTGCCAGGCGGGATTTTGAAAGCAGGTGCCTGAGAGTGCTCGCCGTACGCCTCTCCGATCTTGATAAGCTCCTTAACGGTGGTGTAGCCAGGGAGCTCGCCCTCGAGCAGAAACACATTTGACTGCGGCAGTCCAGCAGCCTTCGCACTGGCAGACGCAACCTCCATACTGCCTGGCGTGGTCAAGAGGAACTTTGAGTCCGCAGTCTTGAGTGCAAATGTCATCTCTTCGACGCTGTACGCTGGACTCGCGCCACTGATTTTCGCGCCTGCACGTAGGCCTGCAAACATAGCGACCGGGTACCAGACGGTGTTCTGACCGAAGAGCGAGACGGTGTCAGCTTCTTTTAGATTATACTTCTTGACGAGCGCTGTGGCGATGTAGGTCGAGTACTTCTTGACATCTGCCCAACTGACCCGCTCTTTGGTAATTGCATTCTGGAAGCCAGCAAGCTCGTTTGGGCGATATTTATTGGTTGGGGAGTAAGAAGAGTCGAACAGCCAGTCCCAATCCGTCAATTCGGTCGGTACTGCGCTTAGTCAGTCATCAGAAGTCAAGGTGATGTGCTTCGTAGACTTTACGGTCGATCGGCGGTTGTCTTGATTTGAAGGTGACCATCTTGACGAGTAGCGAAGGGCTCCTTGATGTTGTAGTGCGTCAGATGAACGACGTCTTGGTCAGGATGGCAGTTGTAGATTGAGCTGGCAAGTCGGACCTTTTTGACGCGCAGAGGAGAAAACGCGGTCTTTCATTTCGACGACTGGAGGATCCATGATGTCTGCTCGACGCCACCAGCGCGTCGGTTCGAAATGTTCGAGTAGGCTGTCGTGCGGGGATGACGGGAGCTTGCAGGCGGGGTTTGGAGCTGACCCCGAAAGCTACCCACATTGGGACACCTATGCACATCAGACATCAACAAACACCATGTTAGACTCAACGAGGAAAGATACCGAGACAAGAATCACTTTGATAGGCACTGGCACAATCGGACTGTCGTTCGCAGCCTTGTATCTCGCATCTCACCTTGCCAGCCCATCGCAGCTCACCATCTACGACACCCGCACAGATGTGGCCGAGTATGTGCAAGAGAGCCTACCAAAGTTCTTCGAAGACGAGGAAAGCTCCTCGCTACCATCATTCGCCGAGGTGAAGATCGCAAAGTCGCTGGAGGAAGCTGTCGAGCATGCGTCAATCGTCCAGGAGTCCGGACCGGAGAACGCACCGTTCAAAATCAACCTCTGGGCAGAGGTAGAAAAGTACGCTCCCAAGGATGCACTACTATGGAGCTCAACATCCGGCATCCCAGCTTCTCAGCAGAACTGTAAGATGCAAGACACGAGTCGTGTGCTCGTGGTTCATCCGTATAATCCACCGCACATCATGCCGCTCCTTGAGCTTGTACCATCGCCCGAGACATCTGGAGAAGTCATCAAGCGGACACATGAGTTTTGGCGCGCGAGGGGTCGTGTGCCGATCCATATCAAGAAAGAAACTACGGGATTTGTAGCGAACAGACTGGCCTTTGCGTTACTCCGCGAGGCTGTCTATCTTGTTGATCAGGGTGTGGTGTCAGTAGAAGAGCTGGATCAAATAGTTCAGACATCGATGGGCCCCAGATGGGCAGTCGCAGGGCCCTTCAAGAGCTACCATGCAGGTGGGGGTCCAGATGGTCTTGAAGGCTTCTTCAAGAACATCGGCGGTACCGTACAGGACTGTTGGGCGGATTCAGGGACGCCAAAGGTGGGAGATGGATGGGAGGAGAAGGTGTTCAGGGATGCAAAAGAGGCGTACGGCACAGTCGATGTTGCTGAGCGCGACAGAATAACGCGGCGACTGTTGCAGGTTTTGGAGGAGGAGAAGAGCAAGACTGGATCGGCATGGTAAATGTGTGGCTCTCGTGTGTGCGCTCGTATTTACCTCCCGCGCTTCACCTACAATGACACCATGTCCTCAGGACGATCAGATCATTCCCAACCTCCTCATTTCCTCTTCCAGCCCTGCCTCCCTCGCACTCCTTACCCTCTGCTCGCTCGCGCTTCTTACTCTGCCATACCTCGTAGTCCTCACCCACTCTCTTTCGTAGCGCCCGTCATACCTTTCCGCCATACCTATCCTGGACATCTCCATTCCACTCAACCCTCCCCTCCTCCGCCACGCGGATTCATTTCCGTCGCTTCTTCCGTGGAACCACCAAAGATACCCAAACACCCACAACCATAAGAGGAGACCCAGCGTCAGGATATCGTAGCACACGAGCGTGAAGGTCGCGGCTGTGAACCAGTGCGGCCACTTGGAGAACGGCTTCGCGGTGGCGGTATCGAAGGGAGTAGCATCTGGCTCACCATCTGTAAGAGCGCCCTGGTCATCGTCTCGCTCGAAGGTGGAGGTAGGCCGGAGAGTGGGGTTGGGAAGCGTGATCATGACGGTGGTGGTTGTGAGGCAGGTGCGGGTGCTGCTGACATTTGCGATTATGAACGAGTTGGCTGCCAGACTCTGTACAGGAAGGGAGGTTATTCTTGAAGTGGAAGCTGTCTGGAGCGTTGTAGGCCAGCCGAAAGCACGAGTGGTAGTATTGAACAAAGGTCCTGGAGGCGAGTCCAGCACGGCGCCATCGATGCGGCCCATATCCAGAACGAAACTCTGAGGCAGCGCCTGTGTGCCAGCGAGCGATATCGAGTAAGCGAGTAAGCGACCCAGCATTGTGGTGCTGGTAACGTTGCAAGCAAGTGTGTACAAGCGCTTTGTGGTAACGAGTGTGAGAAGGCGTGAAACGTTTGCCTTTGTTGGTAACAAAGGTAGGAATTTCTGAAGCGGAGGGATGGCGAAGAGAAGCGTGCGACATGAGGAAGAAGAAATCTGAAAGTGAAGAGCGACTGGTATTGTTGTTGCGGACTTTGGAAGTCGCGGAGTGGGGGAAGGATCGAAGGTGATGGCGAAAACTATGCAGGTGAAAGTGAGGATTAAGAGCGCGCAACTTGCCATTGTGCCAGTAGATGCAAAGTAACAATGAATAAGATGTCCTATGTACAAACTAGGTGGTATCGCCAAACTCCAGAGTCTGCTATATGGAGTGCTATTTTGATTCAATCAATGCAGCGTCAGTCGTTTCTCCTGCATGCAAACATTCAAGTGTCCTTGTTCCAGGGCAGCGCGAATGTACCTGTCCAGTCCTCGACTTCTTTCCTCAGCTCCAGAATGTCAGTGATGTCGTTGCCCTCGCCGACGTACTCCTTGAAAGCAGCAACGCTGCCGGGGTTCTTCCGGCCAGTCTCTTCGGCCTTCTTCTTCGCGTCCTTGTCTAGCTTCTGTGTGATACCAACAGCACGGTGAACAACGTCAGCGACACGCTTGAAGTCCTCGGGCTGGAAGCCACGAGTGGTCATCGCAGGTGTACCCATGCGCAGACCTCCGGGCTTGAGGGCTGACTTGTCGCCAGGAACAGTGTTCTTGTTCGACGCAACGCCAACAAGCTCAAGAACGCGCTCGACTCGCGCACCGTCGACACCGCGGTCCTTCAGGTCAACAAGCACGAGGTGGTTGTCTGTGCCACCGCTGACCAGGTTGTAGCCCAAACCGCCGTTTTCCTTCGAATCACCAAGACGCTTGGCAAACGCCTGAGCGTTCTCAAGAACCTGCTGCTGGTATTCCTTGAACTCGTTGCTCTGCGCTTGCTGGAGCGCAACAGCAAGAGCTGTGATGGTGTGGTTGTGAGGTCCTCCCTGGTGACCAGGAAAAACCGAGGAATTAATGGGTCCCTCAAGATCGTACATTTCCTTGTTGCCCTTCTTGTCGGTGCGCCTTACGCCCTTGCGGAAGAAGATCATGGCGCCTCGTGGGCCACGCAGCGACTTATGGGTTGTTGTAGTGACGATGTCTGAGTAGGGAAATGGCGAGGGGATGACACCGGCAGCGACAAGACCTGAGATGTGAGCCATATCAGAGAGGAGATATGCGCCAACTTCATCGGCGAGCTTGCGCATGCGCTCGTACTCGATCAAGCGGCTGTACGCCGATGTACCGGCCACAATGACCTTGGGCCGGTAGAGGTGTGCAAGCTCAGTCATCTTCTCATAGTCGATAAATCCGGTCTTCTCGTTCAGCCTGTACGGGAGGGTCTCGAAGTACTTCGAGATAGCGGAGATCTTCTTGCCGGGGATTTGGTAGCCGTGCGACAGGTGGCCGCCGTGAGGCAGATCGAGGGCGAGAATGCGGTCGTGGACGTTCATGACGGCGGAGTAGGCATAGAGGTTGGCAGGAGACCCGGAGAGGGCTGGACTCCGTCAGCTTTGTACTTGTTCACAGTTGAAGCTTACTGACGCTGGACGTTCACACCCCATTCCTCGGGGCTGAGGTTGAAGGCCTTGAGCGCACGCTCCTGGCAGAGACGCTCTGCCTGGTCAATGTACTCGTTTCCTCCATAGTATCGCTGGCCCGGGTACCCCTCCGAGTACTTGTCTGCAGCAGATGTGAGCTTTGTTTGTATCTGGTGGAGGGTGACACATACTCTGCATAACACTACCAAGCGCATCGAGAACAGCTTGCGATGTGAAGTTCTCAGAAGGAATCAAGTTAATGAAGTGCTTCTGGCGCTTCTTCTCCTGCAAGGTGACTATGGTAAGCTTCAATCGCATATCAAGCTTGGTGGCGTGAGCCGTACCTGCTCGATGATCTTGAAAACGGCCGGGTCGGCATCCTCGAGGTCCTGGGAGAGCACCTTCCAAATTGTTAGCCAATTACTCACTCCATACCTCTGTCAACTGCAAGTACCTTCTGCTGGGCCTCCAGCGAGGTCGCGTATCCCCGCCATTGGCGCTGCAGTATTATTATGTGGTTTGTGGCAGCTGTGCGGCGAGCGAGCTGGCTCAGAGGTGCCCTGCACAGAGATCTGAGAGACGCCATTGCTGTAGCGTGTGTACCGGGAATCGAAGGCGCGCTGCGACCTTTAAAGGACCCGAATCGATGCTGGACTCGATATCCGCAAAGGGCAAGCAGGCAATCAGCGGAGGCGGCAATGCGTGGCAGTTCGCTTATCCGGCGGAGAACAAAACTTTCCCAGCCTCGCGCCTCGTTTCTGTTCCTCACAACTAAAACCTCATGATTAAATGCTTTCAAGACAGCTCCATTCTCGCTCAGCCGGCGCAAGCTGGTTGACGCGGGTGCTGCTGAGACGCTGCGGGCATCACCACCCAAGAGCAGACGAGAGACCTTATGAATGGAATTAGTTGTGCGATGCGTTTCGCGATCCCAGCACAGGGTTCCGTCGACCTGGCGATCAACGTTGAGAGCATCAGTGACTCGCCGGCCTTTTTATCTTGTTGGCTGCTGGTTACTTACCGTTTGCGCGTAGGTAGCAACTTAATTGATTCATCTCATCTCTCAAGACTCACTATCGTGCCTTCCCTTCACCACCTTTTGCCAAGCCACCAACAGCGTCTCCAAGGCAGGAACTGAGCATGCGGCACTGCTTCAGCGTTTGTTGCCATGACGCGTGTCTGCATTCTACTTACTGGCCTGCGCCGCGTCAACGACCTCTACCATAGCGTTGCCCCCGCCGATCACGCGTCCACTACACCGCTGCGTGTGCAAACGGACTGCAATACTCAAAGATGTCTTCCAGCTCAGGCAAGGAGTCGACACCTCCTCCATTGATTCCCCTACGACAAGATAGCAGTCCTGAACTCGGCAGCCCTTCGAAGATTACTCAGTACAACAAGAAAACCGGTCGACCTATCCGTCGAAGTGCAGGGAAGATGAAGCCGGTTGCAGGGTATGTCGACTCCAGGATACTAGAAGAAGAGGACTTCATACCGTATGACTCCGACGACGAGCGTGAAGAAGATGAAGGCACACCTCGTGGCCGTAGTGAGAAGCCAAAGCGCAAGCGGAAGCGGAGTCCTTCTCCGCCATCTCCACATCTCGATCCCATTATATACAAGCCACAGCTAGATGAGTTGACGGACGATGAAACTGGTGGGGCATTCCACCGCCGCACTCCAAAGAAGCCGCCTGTCACCCTACGCTTCGATGTTCCCCTGGGCTACCACGGTCCTCTGCTCGTCAAGTTGGACCCCGCCATCTTGAATCTGGGTGACGGAGATACTACTCACTGCATGCGTCCATCGAAGGAGAGCAAAACAAACACCTCCGCGATTCCAACACCTGTCGTACCAGAACGCCGCAAAGGCTTCACCGATCTGCCTCCCGAATTACGAAACAAGGTGTATCGTCTCGCCTTCGTACGCGACAACACGTTCCAGATACCTGCCTGTCGGCCTTGGGGAAAGCGCGATCTCTGTCAGTCAGGCCAATTTCTGAGCACGTGCAAGCTTGTTCACAATGAAGGTTGCTCAATTATGTACGGCGAGAATACGTTCGCTTTCGAGAGGCATGAGAGTACTCGCGGGACATTTTACGAGCATGAGCCTAAGGAGATTGGATACCTTGACGCCCTCCAGTTCTTCAAGATGATCGGTCCGGAGAACATACAATACTTGCGAGACCTCAAAGTTGTCTTCAACGATGCTCGTCCATCCGACACTCCGCACGCAAGCTCGAATGAGGACCGCCGCTATATGACAGATGACGCCCTGATCAACATCCTACGAATCCTGCGACATGCCAAACTGCGCAAGCTGTCGCTCGCGTTCATGGGCCGCCGTCACTTGCAGAGGTCTGACGTCAAATTTCTCGGCTACCTGGAGCAAATCAAGGTGGATACACTGGAGAAGTGGGCTCAGCCGCGGTCTTACTTCTTCGAGCACAAGATCCGCTACTCGGTGTGGCACGACTTGACAGAGCAGATGGTCCGCAAGAAAAAGCTCTACGACACGGAGAAGTGAATGCCCCCAGAGCGCCGCAGATACCCCCTAGCTCATTTACACACTGTAGATTTTCATGTCGACAGTTGATGCTCTCACGACCCACCATGTTGCGATCTTTTTGTTCCATGGTCCCTCTCTCGGACGATCTGTCGAGGAGTCAATTTGTTTTACCTATCATCTTTCAGCCGAAGTTTGATGCTGGAGGTCTGCAGTCTTATTCCGTAGATCTGGCGTCAAGATTGAGCATGATCCGAGGCGACAGGGAGATGGCCTTTGCAGTGTATCACAATGGAAAGGCTCAGCACCACATACTTGTTGCGACATGTTAGCATTGATTACATAGATTATAATCAAAAGCACATCTTCGTGGCTCGTTCGTTCCGGCGTTCATAATGTTGACATGTCTTCTCGTCTCTCTAGTCTACAACGAGACTCGTCCACCACTCCGCACTCACGCAGCAATACCCCTCCTCTTCTTAAATTCTTCAATCCACGCCGCACTCTTCCTCTTCGGAACGACACTGATCCGCACCAACCCGTCGCTGACAACCATCTTGCCACTCCCCAGCACCTTACGCAGCGCCATTTTCTTCCCCACCTTGATCAGCCCGCCCGCAGCAGTCTCCATATACGCCTCCACATTTTCCACAGTGTACTCCTTCTCCTCATCCCACGGCAATGGGAATATGTACTCCAAGTGCTCCGGCAGCGTCTGGTGCTCATTGAAGGCCTTGATGAAGTCTGATTGCGAGTGTGCCGGGTAGAGGATCAGCGTCGGGTAGGAGAGTGGGGAGGAGGGGTCGAGAGGGTTCTGAAGAGCAATTCTTGCGTCTTCCAGGTCTGGGGATTCGTCACTGGTTGTGCGGACGCTGACATTGCGTGCCTTCAGGGCGAGGTCGAGGGTGGCTTTCTCGGATTTGATCCTGTCCTCGCGTGCCTTGCGGTCGGACTCGACTTTGGCGATATAGACGCTTCGCTTTTCGATCTTCTCGGCCAGGACCTGAAGAGCTGCGTTGCTGGGGTCGAGCTTGAGGCCGAATTCACAGGCGTCCTTGGCTTCGGGGAGTTTGTCGAGCGCAAGGCAGGCGCTGCTGGAGCGGAAGTAGGCTTTGATGTTGGACGGGTTGAGACGGAGAGTTGAGGCGCAGTCGTTTATGCAGGAGCGGTAGTTCTCTGAGGTTGAAGTCAGTACGGTGTTTGGCCAGGAGAGTATTGTGTGCCTCTGATCATCATTGCAGCTGGGATGCAAGATGTGCTCTTACGGAGCTAAGGTAATGCAAGCGAGGAGGTAGGGACGATGCAGATTGTTCATTGGGTGTGGTCGATATATCTCGTGGACAGTACTTGCAGCCATCTCTAGCCTCCTCGATGCATCGCTCCCAAAGGTTGGAGGCTTGCCTCTTCTAGCACAACTCAAGCGTTACTGCAGGACCGCGACTCTTGCCTGTCGAGGCAAACAATACTCGAAACGACATAACTTGAGTTGGTGACTTACTCTTTTGGAGGTTGCACAGCGCTCTGTTGACATAGCTTGCTTCCTCCACGACCTTCTCTTTCTTTGCCTCCTCTGCTTCATCAAGCTCGACCTCGATGACCTGTCCTCCCTCAACGTTTGCCTCTGGATCTGGCTTTCTCTGGGGCCCTTTCAACGCCGCTATCGCCTTGTCGTAAAATTCTTTCGCATCGTTCCATTGATTTGCTCTTGCGCAGTCGTTGCCTTGCTCCCGGAAGTTCTCTGCAACCTCGTACCTAGTTCCTTCGTACGCAAGCGCCTTCATCGCCTCAAGCAACGGGTTCTCACCACCTTCGCCGTCTGTCTCGTCTAGTGTGGTCATGAATAACGGCATTCGATTCATCTCTGCTAACACCTCTTCAGCGCTCTGTTGCTTGATCTCGGCCATGGCCGGCGGCATTTCCGGCGCGGATGTAGCCATCTCTTGTTGTGCCATGCTGTTTTGAACGACCTTGGTACAAGTCTCTATCAATTGTTGCTCGTTGCAAGCGGCGGTTGTCGCTAGTGACGTGCCTCTCGGAAAATTTGTGAATGTTCGCTTAGTCACAGCAGTGAAGTGGGGTTAGACCCTCAAAGACTGCCGTCTTACGCTTGCGCTTGCGCAATTCTCTTAGCAGCTCAGCCGACAGCAGAGCCGGGTCTCCCATGCCATCACCAACCTTGATTCAAAGTCAAAGCCGGCGGGGTAAATTGATTGGCATGTTGAACAAGGGAATGCCAGGCAACTAAACTCTCCTCTTCCGAATCTTAGGCCATGTACAGAAGATTACGACGCCGCGTGTTATTGGTACACAACTCTCTTTTTGTGTCGCAAAAGACACGAGTCGCCTGTTCATGTCAATGGAATCGAGGCCCCGTCACAAATGTGCAATACACCGTTCAGCAGGGATTGAGCGTTCATGCGTGCAGCTGCGCGTGCAGCTGCATCTGCAGGCTCCCGCTCCAGGATCTTTGAGTTTATCGATGCGACTCCCGTCACGCATTTGTGTTGATCACCTCGGTTGTGTGATCAACAGAGTATCGCGGAGGTAATCAAAAAAAGAGTCCGACATTGCAGGGGAAACTTGTGGTGGATCGCGTTGTTGACGGGTTTTGGGAACACGCGACGCCATTTCCCATCAAGACTATTTACCTGAGCCACTTTCAGAAAACGGTTTACGCCCGAGGTCGAGCCATCAAGATCTTCGGAGTAACCCGCCCCAAAGGTCGACGCCGACTCAACTCTGATCTGGCCTCCTGTACCTTGCAGACAAGGTCTCATCTAGCGCAATTGGTCTTGACACCAGGGAAGTCATCATGGCTGATATCGATGTGCACATCGAGTCCACTTCTTTGCGGCGCCGAGTAAGCACAGGCGGTACTCAGACCCCTTCGCCCGGTCCGATGCTCCAAGAGAAATCCTTTGAATGTCTCACACCCCATATGTGCCCAACAAAAGATCATTTGGGCATTTGATGCTCAATCCCAGATTGCAGGCATTCGCAATCGGTCCAGAGCAACAACTTCGAAATAGAGTTGAGACCGAACATCAAATCGCACGCTAAAGCCAACGGTACCGTGCGAAGGCAGCTTATGATGCATCGCTTGGACCGCAAACAGCTCATGCCGTCTGCCCGTGGCTTTTCGTGACGGCTTCGCTTGCGGCAGCGTGAGAGGCTGAGACCTGAAACTTCAAATCGCAGCGCATCACGGCGTGGTGACGGCGAAGATGCCTATCAGTTAATCCACAGGATCAGACTCGATGTGGCACAGTTCTGCAGATTACGTTACGGCTCGACACATGTCAGCACCTTGATTCACCTGCCGTTACTCGTTCGCAACGTGCATCGTCACGCGCCATCACACTCCTTCGTGCGCCGTTGCTGGATGGAAAGATGCTGGTATAAATTCAATGCCCTCAACCCCCTGCTCGGGTCATTTCTTTCTGTCGCGAACGTGGCCGGACTCGCAGGGCGCATGCGTGGCCAATTATGCGCGCTGAATACTCCCAAGTGGAATATCGTAAACCAATGGGGATCGCCCATTCGGCTAGCCCCTGACACAGCTCCATGCAGGGAAGCTTGTGCTCACAATGCATAAGCATGGACTCGGGCTGCAAGACAATCCGAGCAGGGCACAGAAAGGGTATATCGCCTTCATTCGCTGCTAATGGAGGTCCCGTCTCCCCAGAGGAACGTGCGGAGTTGTGCCTTCGTTCCGGAGGCGAAAGTTACTGCACGGCAGGCGATCCACGAATACCTATGCCCAGTTCGCACCTCGTTCTTTAACCTCTTCTTCCTCTCTACGCTCCGTGCAGGTGACGACACACTCGGACCCCATCCTCTCTATCCCTTATCGTTTGGGTGTCTCCTTCGTTTCTCTCTGAAAAGCACTTTGAGCTGCGTCATCACCAAGCTATCTCCTATTGCTTCTTTTACGCATATTACCAATACTATAGTAAGTTCGTTGTATTCGCTACACGAAGAAAAGAATATTGTGCCTACTCGTCGGCACACTGAAGTGTGAACGGTGTACCTCGTGCAATGTTTCAATATCGCTTTTGCAGTCCAAGGGCCATCAGTGAAATCGAAACCTTTCTTCGTGTCCATCTAACCACTGCTACAGATCATATATCTTCGATCGACACTTACACTGCAAGGCAATCACGCTCAATTGTCGTAGGATACCCCTGTCAACATCGAATTAATACCGCTGTCGCTGCTCGGGAGTTGTGGGAATCAGGGATGTATTGAATAGACATTGACCTGCACCACTCGACTGTGGTAGTGATCAGACCAGCATAGCGTGCTAGAGCATCGCAGAGCGCATACTTCCACGATGGCTACCGACTACTTTTCAGACAATGAGGCCTTTATCGTCAACCGACCTTTACCGACTCCAGCTGGCACACCGTACATGTCCTCGCGACGGAGCTCAAGACAAGGCACACCAGCGAACGAGGTTCCCAGCTCGCCGCCTCCACTTCCACCAAGTCCCTACCCCGATACGGACTATCCTGGGAATGAGACAGAGGACAATGCAGCCAACAGCGAAGCCATCTCAATACTTGACCCGCGTCGCTTCACGCCAACACTTCACGCCAACCTGGTATCTGAGATCTTGAGCCTGCGACGAGAACTTGATTCGAAGTACAAGTTCATTGAGGATACAGAGACAAACCTTCATGCCGCACGAACGGAGAATGAGTCGCTAGTGAAACAGTTGTCCTCAAGCGCGAAAGACAACCGCGTTGCGAAACGCCAACTTCAACATTTCGAAAATGAGATGCTGGCCACCCTGGAAGAGATTGCTGGCGAGCGCGACAAGCTGAAGGACATCAATGTAGATCTCAAGATAAAACTGGAAGTCGCCGAAAAGAGATCACGCAGCCAGGATGATGACTCGACCCGTGTCCATGATATGTGGGCCCGTGAGAAGGAGGTCTGGGCTGGCGAAAAACGAACGCTGGAGCGCAAAGTTCACATATCAGAAGCGCGGCTGAAGCTTTTCTTGGATGAGCTCGCCGCTCAGGAGGCAGTCCGGGAAGATGCTCGAGTCGAGAGTGAAGAAGAGGACGCAAAAGATGGTGCAGGCGCCGAAAGCGACACAGCTAGCATGCGCTCGTCGCCGCAGAGACGCTCTTCAACCCGAATCGGGCGGCACTCGAGGAACCTCAGCAACGGCAGTTACAGGAGCATTGGTCGGAACTACCGGATGTCTCTGCTAAGCAACGAGGGTCACAATCGAGGTAATGGTCTGAGCCTTGCGGATGAACTTATCTTCGACGAGGATGAAGAGTATCTGGACGAGCTGGAACTTGACTCCGACGACTTTCCCGAGCATGAGATGCGAGCGAGAAGAGTCCTAGAGTCGCGAATGTCCATGAATCCTGACGATAAGGCGAAACGCATCCTGGGACTTAACAGCGATGTTCAACACTTGAACAAGGAGACCCTTGCAACGACCGAAGAGCATGAGCCTGCTAAGTCATCGTACGAAACTTCTCATTCCGCCATTACGATCACACCCAGAGACATTACTTTGATCTTCCCACCGACGAAGCCAATCTATGTGGATACAGGCATCCAGCCCTCGCCACCCGCATCGCCGGTGCTACCCACTATGGCTGAGGCTTCTTCACAGACTGTCGACGAGACCCCTGTGCAGCCCAAGCCTGTGGAAAGCACACCGACTCATACCGAGGTGGACGCAATCCAGAGTCAAGCAAACCAGCGCAGGAAGCGCACTTCACTACTGCTAGAATCCTCAAGTCCTGCAAGGAGCGGCAGCAGCCTAACGTCATGTGCTATGACTTCCAGTGCGGTTCAAACAGTCGAGCAACCACTTAGTCCTCCACCGACACCGAAGATCGCCATACCGACCGTCGACCTGCCCGCAGCACCCGTGTCGCCCGCTTTCAAAACTGAACTGGTGTCGTCGTCGACGCAGACAGAGTTTGTTGAGGGGGTTGCACAGCAGCCGGAAATGAAACGAGCTGTTCGGCCTTCACCGATCTCCATACCATCCATCGCGATCCACGCACCAGATTCGGCACCATCTTCGCCAAAAGACGCTCGACTACCTCCGGGAACCAAGACGATCGCAACACAGACAACGAATGATCTTATTGCACCGATGCGGTCCTACGGCATGCAGACCGAACCCATTCGGGTTGACCAGCGGCCCGTCAAGCTGCCTCCTCACCTCTTGCCTTCAGCCATAACTTCCAAGCCATGCACCCCAGAGCCCAAGCAAGGAGTTTCTTCTGTTCTCAACGTCACTGAGCAACTCCCTGCTAAGTCAGCCACCCGCCAGGACCTTCTGGCGTTACTGGAGAAGGCTGCAGATAACAAGGTAGAGAACCGCTACCCTTGGAATAACGACAATGGTCCTCTGCACCGCAATCATCCGGCCGAAATTCTCAACAGACCTTTCCGGACAAGCAGCCTATTTGCTGGCTTCGACGGCCCTTCATCTGATGACGAAGACTTTGCAGACAACAGCGACGATGATTATCGTAGCCAGCCATACGTGACTCCAATGCTGTCATCACGCAATGCTAAGAGCGGCCGACCGGTCAACCCACCAACACCCGTACCAGAGGACAAGGAGCCAACACCACCTTCCAGGGTGTCTGAGGACTCTTTGCCCTCCCACCGAATCGGTTCTGAGCGTCCATCCCTCGAGAAAGCAGCAAAGATCACAAAACGCAACTCATTGGGACGCCAACCCAGTATCCGACGATCAGCCATGATCCAGTCCGGCACATCAGCACACATGAAGCCTAGCATGAGCAGTCTGGGTTCCGAAACTCACATCAAGCCGCCTTTCCCAGTACCCATGCGATCGAGCTCCCGCAACAAGCCATTGAGCAAGAGCGAAGGTTCTGGAAGTCCTACACCTGGCAATGGCAGCCCCTACGCCAGCCGTCGTATCCAAGGTACTAAGCATCAACGAAAGGACAGTCTGCGAAAGGTGCGCTCTGCGGCGCCAGTATCTCGCACTGGACGGTCACGAAGCAGGTCACCCACCATGCCTGCAACGCCCAGCATCCCTGACACAGACTCAATACCACCTCTGCCAAGCGATATTATGAGTGCAAGTGGTATGGGCCATAAATACCAGCGTTCCACAACCACTGCGTATACTGCCAATCAATCAGTCGCCAGCTCCAATTCGCAAGCAGGCGTCGTTGATGCCATCGCTGCGTCAATGATTGGTGAGTTCATGTGGAAATACGTGCGCAAGAGGAAGGCCTTCGGCGGACCCGAAACCATAGACCGTGCAGCGGAAGAGGCTGCTCTGTCTAACGGTGGTGTACGTCACAGGCGTTGGGTGTGGATCTCGCCATATGAGCGAGCCATTCTTTGGAGCAGCAAGCAGCCGACTTCAGGGTCTGCTTTGATGGGCAAGAGCGGCCGCAAGCGTAAGTGTCAAATCGAACCACTCAGGCATTCACTGACAGTTTCACAGTCATCATCCAGTCCGTTCTCGATGTCACCGATAACAGTCCGCCACCCAAAAACGAACAGCTCTTCAACCGATCGATCCTAATCTTGACACCTGCACGTGCTCTCAAGTTCACAACTGTATCGCGAGAGCGCCATTACCTATGGCTGACAGCTCTTTCCTTCTTGGCTCATTCAAGCGCGCCCATGCCTGATCTGGGCGCTATGCCTCAGCCACCACCAGTGGAGGACCTACCACAACGCTCAGGGGGCGCGATTCTTCGCCGTTCCCGTGTGCAGGACTCAGTGCGTCTCGCGAAGGGCAGGGCAAATCCCGTCATGCAGCGATACGCAGCGCAGAACGAGCCCATTGCGAGCCTACCTTCGCTTGCTGGGTATGAGGGAATGATAGAAGGATCTGCCAGTCCACCTTCCATTCCACGTGGTCCAGCTCATGGTCGCAAGAGGAGCTCAACCGGTCCTGGTGCACCACCACCCAGCATTCCCTTCCGAAGCTTTTCACACCAGCAAGTACCCTCAGTCTATTCCAATGGATCTTCCGACATGTACTCGTCCGCGCAACCTCCCTCGGTGCCTTCGTCGGTCTACAATCCTACGAATGGTGTCGTAAGCAGTCGCACATCTGAGGCTAGTACGTCAACGCGTAGCCACTTCTTCGATGCCATGGGCACCGTCCGCATGGAAGCTTTCATAGACAATGCTCTCGGTGATACAGTTCAGCGCCAGGGACTGTACGCGAAGCCTAGAGGAGCCCGCCACCGACGCAGTAGCCAGTGGAGCGATAGTGCGCGCGAGCGACCCATGCGGGCAGCAGGCCTGTACGACGATATCGACAACGATCCTTTCCGCGGTTTCTAATGGACTGAAATGTTGATCATGATACGACGTAGCACGCGACACGACTGATTGACGTCATGGTCACTCAACTCGACGCTCCTTGTACTCTCTGGACTCATTTGTTTCTCTCCTTTGTTTCCAAGAATATCCCATATCACATATCAGCGTGCATTTACTTCTACCTCATTTTCTAGCGCATTTTTTGGCGCGTCATCTACTCACCCATATCTTCTCGTCTTTCATCTTAAGGAGCTCAATCGCAAGCCTAGAAGCGACAGTGCTCACGCGCGAAGATACCTCCCCTTACCCATTCTACAACACTTATAATCTTTCTTTCCCTACCGAGTCTCATCTCCGTCAGACCTTTTCGATACCCAAGGTGTTATTTAGTTTACTACTGCCGAATAGCAGTCGCGACTCGATGTCCAGCCATCAGAGCGCGGCACAAATACCATCATAGTGCCACGCTACATCATCGGACGTTCGTTGACTGCGACCTGACTTTCCCTTGGTCATTCCAGCTCTTTCACTTTGACTCGTGCATACGACTCATCCATTCTCTGTCTGCTTCCGACTTGCACAGGTATGCAATTGGGGCAGAACGGTAGCGAAAATCTCGGATCTTTGCCTGCACGTACTAGCAAGCCTACTGGAAAAGTAGTCCTGCGCCTTACACAGGTCTACTCAATGTTAGTTCTCTCAACTTCATTGTCCTTCGCAATATAATCTAACTGACTAATTGCAAACTCTGTAAGGGGATCTTCTGTATCCCAACTGGCATATGTGACCATATCTTGCAGCACCGGAAGATAGGTAGCAGAGCGCAAGGCTTGCACCCGGTCAGCTGTGCTCTTGATATTCTCAATCGAATACCTGACAAGATCGTGAATACCGCACGAGCGAGCGAGCAATTGCACATGCATGTTCAGGAAGAAATAACTTTCAACTTCAGTGAAGTCTCCTTCAATCGCTGTCACTCGTTGCATGCTTGTGATATTGGAACTCAACAGGGACTAGTGAGGTATATGGAATATAAGAGTCCGACATTTTTCGCAACTCCATCTTGCTGCTACAACTATCGGCACATCAAATCTGCACCTGTACTCGAAATTTGAGAGAAGCTGATCAGCACTCACAATGCCAGGTAACGGCTCCTCCTACATATGGAAGTTTACACCTCCCTATTGGCCTTCCTCTGTGAATGCACAAGGGCAGGGCGCAGCACACCGGAGGAACCAACACAACCCACACAACGGCTGTCGGCTTGGCTACATTGAGCAAGTTCGAAGACCTCACGATTGTCCAGACTGTTACGATCTGTGCGACACAGATGAAACGATGGACACATTGTTGCAGCGCAGCAAAAGACCATTACAAACTGGATTGAGGAGCATTGCCAGAACTGCACATCTTATTGAGAAACAGTGTAGACAATTGAGAGTGCTAGACTTGAAGCGAAACCCACACTCTTATTCGATCTGAGCAGTAGGGATTACCTTTGGTCGAGATTGGTCAACAGTTAGGAGGCAGGATCGACTGGCTTCGTTCGACTTTGCGCTAGAGCTACCGTACCGTGTCCGTGCACCGAACGCCCGGAGTCACCGAACGCCCGCTCCGAGCCTATACGGCCATCACAAATTTGAGGCTGTAGAGCCACATACAATAGCTATTATCACGAGATATTTTGGTGGATTTATCTATAGACCTAAGCAATAAAGTTTCTAAAACAAAGTTACTAATATTTAGTGGCAGTGCAGCTGTCGGATTCTCGTACTGTGAGCCAGAGTATGTGCTTAACGAGATCTTAGGTGGTATGATGATTTATTGATGATCGTGGCGATGGTCTCTCTCGTCGTCCGCGTCGTGCTGACCGCTACAGGATTGAAGGGGGGGGGGAATTAGCGCTGTTCGCGGCCGCCTGTGTGCGGGCCAATCAGGAGTTGCCAGGTCTCGCTTAATCGACCTGGCAACTGCTGATTGGCTGCGCGACAGGTCCCTGCTCGATTGCGCAGATCCGACCTCTCGCCGCTCGCTCTTATCTGACAGCAGCCGCTGCGTGTGGTGATAGTTGGGCGTGGTAGAGGAGGCGTTGCAGGCTTCTTAATAACTAACAGGCCTTAACTATTGTGAAGGTGTGTTATAAGCTCCTTTAAGTCCGCTGTTGAGAGAGGCTTGAAAATCACCACATCAAACAGCTGAAGTGTGTTGGTGGAGTAAGGAGGAAGGACAACTAGGAGTATCCTATGCAGTAGTCTGGCTAAAGGCCAATAAAGGATATCTACTTCCTAACCACTTTTGCTAAAAAGCATGCACAAGTTAACTAGACGTCTAATTAACTGCGTAGATAATATATATCTAGCTTAAGCCAAGCCGGCTAAGCTGATGTAACTGGCTAGCTCTAGCTCTTCTTTAGCTTTAGAGTCTAGACCGTTACACTCTTCACTATGCATACTAAGTATCTTATTAGCTATAACGTAGATTATCACTGAGCCGGCCATATCACCAAACCAGCCACTTTCTCTTAGCACAACCACCTTTTACCCTAACACAACATGCCTTAACAACAACAACTTCAGAATACTACTAGAGAAGGCAGAGTTATCCTTGCTATCTAGGCCTTCTATGCTAGCTAATTTCGCAGTATCTGCAGCGCTGCTAGAGCGTTGAACGTACCTTATTAGCAGGTCTCTAATTGCCTTCACAATATCACGTTTTAACTAGACATACGCGCTAATTACTAGAAACTTACTATACTAGAGAAGCAGATAATTGTCTAGTATATACTTAACCTTAATTTGTAAGGATTTGCGCCCCAGCTATGTAAGGTGGCAGATATGGCTAATAAGATACTTAGTGTGCGTAGTGAAGAGCCTGTTAGCAAACTATAGGCTAGCAGGCTTGTGACGCGTTTAGACGAGCTTAAAATAGCCTTTAATTAAGCTAAGGATAGACAGAGGATACTACAGGAAGATCCTAAGATAATTAGCGCGTAGTTTAAGCTAGTAGAGGATACTTAAGTTAAGTATAGTGTTTGTAATAATAACGTGCATAACTTTAATAAAACTAGGTTCTAGATAGGCGTTGCTTTGTCTTTAAAGGTTGTAACAGGCTTAGAGAGACGTGCTCAGCCAGAGCTTGTTCAGCCAGGTGATTGCGAGTGGGTTACTGTTATCCAGAGCATCTGCGCCGCTAGGTATGCAACCCCGCCTTTCATTATCTACAAAGGACGCGTCCACATCTCTGCCTAGTATAAGGAGACAGATATACCCTACAATTAGAAGCTCTTAGTCTCTAAGAACAGTTAGACAAATAACATGCTTAGCCTTAAGTAGTTAAAGCACTTTAACACGCATACAAAGACGCGTTAGGTAGGAGTGTACAGGCTACTTATCTTAGACAGCTATAAGAGCTATCTTAACTAGGAGTTTAAGGACTATTGCCTAGAGAACTAAATCCTTACTCTCTGCATACTACCTTACTTATTACACATCCTCTAGCTACTTAATATAGTCTGTTTCTTGCTATTAAAGCATAAGTACTCCTAATATATTTAAGACTTAGCACGCTAATGTATCTTCTATATTAATAAGGAAGGCTTCCTACTAGCCTTTAGGGACACATTCCTTAATATATTTATAAAGGTTAACTACTAAAAGGCCTTTAAGGCATTAGGGCTTATTCCTACTAATATGTAGGTAGTGTTAGATTACCTTAAAGTGCAGCTGCATACCCTACTAGTAGTACCTCTACCTAAAACGCTGTGGCAATCTAAGACGCTAAGCAATACACACAAGTTTAGGTCTTAATCTAAGCTTGTAAGCAACTCCTTCTAACAATTGCTAAGTGTAGCGCAAGAGGGGTTCTTAAAGCTTGTAAAAGGGGCTAAAGAGATGCTACATAAAAACATCCTTATCAAGGCCTGTGTGCAAGAGCTTGAAGAGTAATTAGCAGTAATAACTAAGAGAAAATCGCGTAAGAGAAAGCAGATTCAGCATGGTGGCACACTTGAGTATGGCCCAGCAGCATCGCGGGTAGCTGCTGAGGCGTGTGTAGCAGCTCAGCCATCTAAGAAGACTTAGGGTGGAGGTGGTCAACTAGGAGCTTAGTCAACTGTTTAGCGCTGTAGGAACTGTAGCAAAACTAGACACAACGCATAAACATGCTAGGAGGGTATAGAAATATCTTCTAAATCTAATGTAAGCATGTAGTATGCTAGGTCACTGTTTAATAGCAAGTAGTTGTAGTTGCAGTAACTTGTGTTAGTCATGCCAAGAGAAAATGGCTGGTTCGGTGATATGGCCGGCTCGGTGATAATCTACGTTATCTGCCACCTAGGCTGGCGGATGGGTAGGGTATGCTTTTTTACGTTTTGGCTTATAGCTTCTTAACTAGCAGAGATACGCTTACATAATCTATTATTTGATAGAAGCGCCTAGTATTGCGCCTTCTAATAAAAAAAGAATTAGCTCATTCCGCCTAGTATTAGCTGAGTTATCAACACTACCTAGCAAAGTATACCTATTAATAGGTATGCTCGCTAGGTACCCCCCCTTTTTTAACCTTTTCTAGCCTCTAGCTTGTGCAGTTTAATAGTTATAACAAAACCCTCTACTACAGAAATGTAGAGGTAGTTTTTCTCTTTCTTTTAAGCCCTATTTTGCTAGAATCCATGTATTATTGATAAGGTTTTGGGGGGTACCCACGAAGGACGTTGGAGTATACCCATTCCGCCAGCCTACTGCCACCTTACATAGCTAGGGCGCAAATCCTTATAAATTAAGGTTAAGTATATACTAGACAATTGTCTACTCCTCTAGTATAGTAAGTTTCTAGCAATTAGCACATAACGTAGATTATCACCGAGCCAGCCATATCACCGAACTAGCCATTTTCTCTTAGCACAACTAACACAAGTTACTACAACTACAACTACTTGCTATTAAATAGTGACCTAGTATACTGCATACTTGCATTAGATTTAGAAGATATTTCTGCACCCTCCTAGCATGTTCATGCGTTGTGTCCAGTCTTGCTGCAGTTCCTACAGCGCTGAACAGTTAACTGAGCTCCTAGTTGACCACCTCCACCCTAAGTCTTCTTAGATAGCTGAGCTGCTACACACGCCTTAGCAGCTACCCGCGATGCTGCTGGGCCATACTCAAGTGTGCCACTATGCTGAATCTGCTTTCTCTTACGCGATTTTCTCTTAGTTATTACTGCTAATTGCTCTTCAAGCTCTTGCACGTAGGCCTTAATAAGGATATTTTTGTGCAGCATCTCTTTAGCCCCTTTTACAAGCTTTAAGAACCCCTCTTACACTGCACTTAGTAATTATTAGAAGGAGTTGCTTACAAGCTTAGATTAAGACCTAAACTTATGTGTATTGCTTAGTGTCTTAGATTGCTACAGTGTTTTAGGTAGAGGTACTGCTAGTAGGGTATGTAGCTGCACTTTAAGGCAATCTAACACTACCTGCATGTTAGTAGGAACAAGCCCTAATACCTTAAAGGCCTTTTAGTAGTTAACCTTTATAAACACATTAAGGAACATATCCCTAAAGGCTAGTAGGAAGCCTTCCTTGTTAATGTAGAAGATGTGTTAGTGTGCTAAGTCTTAAATATATTAGGAGTACTTACGCTTTAATAGCAAGAAATAGACTATGTTAAGTAGCTAGAGGATGTGTAATAAGTAAGGTAGTATATAGAGAGTAAGGATTTAGTTCTCTAGGTAATAGTCCTTAAACTCCTAGTTAAGATAGCTCTTATAGCTATCTAAGATAAGCAACCTATACACTCCTACCTAACATATCTTTATATGCGTGTTAAAGTGCTTTAACTACTTAAGGCTAAGTGTGTTATTTATCTAACTATTCTTAGAGACTAAGAGCTTCTAATTATAGGGTATATCTGTCTCCTTATACTAGGCAGAGATGTAGACGCGTCCTTTGTAGATGATGAAAGGCGGGGTTGCATACCCAGCGGCGCAGATGCTCTAGATAACGGTAACCCACTCGCGATCACCTGGCTGAACAAGCTCTGGCTGAGCACGTCTCTCTAAGCCTGTTACAACCTTTAAAGACAAAGCAACGCCTATCTAGAACCTAGTTTTATTAAAGTTATGCATGTTGTTGTTGCAAATGCTATACTTAAGTTAAGTATCCTCTACTAGCTTAAACTACGTGCTAATTATCTTAGGATCTTCCTGTAGTATCCTCTGTCTATCCTTAGCTTAATTAAAGGCTATTTTAAGCTTGTCTAAATGTGTTATAAGCCTGCTAGCCTATAGTTTGCTAACAGGCTCTTTACTACGCACACTAAGTATCTTATTAGCTATATCTGCCACCTTACATAGCTAGGGTGCAAATCCTTGCGAATTAAGGTTAAGTATATACTAGACAATTATCTGCTTCTCTAGTATAGTAAGTTTCTAGCAATTAGTGTGTATGTCTAGTTAAAACGTGATATTGCAAAGGCAATTAGAGACCTACTAATAAGGTACGTTCAACGCTCTAGCAGCGCTGCAGATACTGCGAAATTGGCCAGCATAGAAGGCCTAGATAGCAAGGATAACTCTGCCTTCTCTAGTAGTATTCTGAAGTTGTTGTTGTTAAGGCATGTTGTGTTAGGGTAAAAGGTGGTCGTGCCAAGAGAAAGTGGCTGGTTTGGTGATATGGCTGGCTCGGTGATAATCTACGTTAAGTGTGTTATTTATCTAACTATTCTTAGAGACTAAGAGCTTCTAATTATAGGGTATATTTGTCTCCTTATACTAGGTAGAGATGTGGACGCGTCCTTTGTAGATAATAAAAGGCAGGGTTGCATACCTAGCGGCGCAGATGCTCTAGATAACAGTAACCTACTCGCGATCGCCTGGCTGAACAAGCTCTGGCTGAGCATGTCTCTCTAAGCCTGTGACAACCTTTAAAGACAAAGCAATGCCTATCTACATCGGGAAAAGTTTTTCCATTGTCGAAATCAGGAAATCGTGGCATTGTACTGTAGGCAACAGTAGGACTTGTAGGCCTACAACAGTCATTCAATGTGCATTCAATGTCCAGCCAATTTTAAGCTCCAAGCTCTAGCGCTCGCGATCTTGTAGATTGGAGATATAATAGGACTTGGTCTGCTGCGTCGTGATGAACAGGTCCTGGATTTGTGAGATGGCGGGCTAGTCGGGACGTTGCAAATGCAATATCAGGCCTTGTAGTGACAGCTGCGAAGAGTAGTGATCCAATCTTGCGCTAGTACTTGTTGATCTCTGTTGGTGTGGCCAGTCCAGTCCTTGGCTGAAGCTCGAGTGCAGCCATTGGCGTGTCATGCCGAATGTTTGTCTTGTCTGCTAGTCGACTTATCTTGTCTGCATAGGCCGCCTGCGATAGCTGGATTTTGTGATTTGTTCGGTCTCGTATAATTTCCATGCCGAGAAACCATTGAAGATCACTTCCTCTAGTAAAAGTGTACTTGTCCTGCAAGCGTTTGATTGCTTGTTGTGCTTCTTGTTCTTTCCCCTTATAGTACGCGAGTATGATATCGTCAACGTAGAAGAATATAATAATCCCATCCTTCACAAGGCAGCACGGCTCGCGGGGCACCGTTTGGAAACCTATTGCCTTGAGCGTAGTCGTGAATTCTTTCTGCCAGAGAAGGGGTGATATCTGAAGGCCGTAGAGTGCCTTGTTTACTTGCAATATGGTTCCAGGCTTTTGGTAGCCCCGAGGCATTCTCATGTACACTTCTCAGTCCATAGTTGCGTGAACAAACGCGTTTGTAACGTCGTATTGCTTAAGCTCTATATCATAGTGAGCTGCTATTGCCATCATCATCCGGAACGACTGGCTGGCGAGCGTGGCTGCGTAAGTGTCTTGCGAGGTAATGTTGCGTTGCTGATCTCCTAGGACTACTAGTCGCGCCTTACATTTCAACAAGCGGTGGTGCTTATCTAGCTTGTAGGTGTATACCCACATACAGTCAAGGATCTGTTGTCCTGTCAGTTTGATTCTCTTCAGTGGTATTTCTGACCATGATTTCATTTCTTGGTGGCTTGCAAGGTGTACTCGCTCGGCCTCTTAGAACATTTCGCCCATTGGGTGATCCTCAAGCTTGTTTCGGCACGTTGGCAGTGGAGGAAGCTGACTTCGGTGGGGCTTCAAGCCTTTGGCGAGCATTCTCATCACCTTAGCCTTGTCCATAGCTTCTCCTCTGTATTTCCCAACACGGCCGGCTTGGGCCCCTGCCATAAAGGCTGCTGCCCAGGGTATGGTTGTTGGGGACGCTTGTTGCGTCAGACCTGATTGGTCTCCAGCCATCAACCGTGCAAGTAGAGCAACGGGAGGCGGTGTTGATGGAGGCGTCGGGTAGTTATCCCTGATCTTCCTTCCTTGATAGTAGCCTGGTGGGTCTGCATCGTCCTGTTGTTCTGGCGAATCTGCAGTGGCTTCGTCCTCATAAAAGGAGTCCGTTTGATATGGTGGAGCAAGTGATGGTAGCTCGATGGTCCTAACGTGCGTCGCTATCTCTTCAAGTGTGCTGTGCATCAGGTTGTCCATGAGGTCCTCAGTTGTTCCATTAAAGATTAATTCTTTGTCAAAGACGACGTCTCGGGTGCTGATAACTTTGCCAAGGGAGGGTATCCATATTTGATAGATGTTTGAGGATTGGTACCCAACTAGGTAGCCAATCCATGCCTTTGGATTGAGGCGTTGTAGGCGTGATTTGCCACGGTGTGTGTCATCCGTCATAGCGAAGGCCTTACACCCATAAGACTTTAGGTGCGCAAGGTTTAGTTTTTAGAGAGATGTGACTACTCCATTACTGAAGGCAACTCGCGTGAAGAATATCTCGTATGGTGTTTTCCAGTTGTTTGTGTAGTTTAGTGTTCGATTGTAGAGGTATACAGCGGCTCTCGTGATTTTAGGCCACAGTTCCCAGGATAGGTTGGCATCAAGTCGCATTGCGCGAGCTTTTTCTTTGTTCACACCCCCCTGAGCGTTCGGCGCCTCCGTTCTGTGCTTGTGTATCCAGCGCGGAGGGCTCTACAATTATACCTTAGGTTGCCAACCACCTCTGGACTTCTAGTTTGACCGTAGTGATTTCGTTATCTGCCTCAACGGTCTTTACAGCGATGTTGTAGTGGTTCTTAAGGAACAAGGTAAATATTGAAAGTGCCTTAATAATTGACTTTGCAGTGCGGTGGTCCGTGAAATAGAGGTCCCATTGCATGCCTGAAAACTTGTCAGTAATCAGCATTTGGCTCTTTTCTTTTGTAAGTCCTTAGACTTCGTAAGTATGGAAGTCAATGGCGAGCCTTTCTCCAGGTCCCTCGTCGTTTGTTCTCGGGGCGCAGCTTATCTGCCGTCTTGATTTTGCCCTTCCACAGGAGTTGCACTCCACAGTGGTGATGCCTTTGATGCGCACCCCCTCAGATTGCTGTACTAGGTGTTCAACCGCAGACGGTCCCAGGTGGCCTAGTCTCTTGTGCCACAGTATAGCCGAGGCCTTTTGTGGTCCCTTCTTGTTCCTTGAGGTTATTGTGTGTGTGTGGTAAGAAGCAGGTGCCAGCGCGTTATATTCTAGCACCCATTGTCCAAACATTTCAGTTATAGTCCCGATTATTCTATTCTCTAATCCCCAAAGGTTGGTTGGATTGGCTTGTGTGTCCCACCAGATTCCCCTTTGTCGGAGTAGTCGGAACGAGACTAAGTTGCATAGCAGGTCTGGGCATATTGCTACGTCCTGCAGGACCACTGTAGTTGTTGTAGTCCCATGCCTTAAGGTCAGGTGTATAGTTCCATAACCTTTAATCCACACCTTGGAGTTTCCAGCCCATATGTAATCTCCGGGCAATGGTGGTCGAAACCCGTAGATGCGGTCAGGGTCATTTGTGATGTGACACGTTGTGCCTGAGTCAAGTATAAAGGACTTCCGCAGTGGATAGTCTGCAGCGCTTTGATTGCTTGTTGCTGCATTGAAGGATGCCTTGATGATGGCAATTCTCCGGCCCTAGAGTCATTCTTCTCTGATCTCGGGCGTTGGAGGTGTTGGAGTGTGTGACTGTTTGATCACTTGTGGGGTTCTTGACCGGGTCATACTCTGGCCGCGGAGAAGCCCTTGAAATGATACGTCATGTTGGCGCTTAAATTCTATGAGCTCGTTAATAGTCTCATTTGGTTTCCACCATTCGGGCGCCTTGTCTGGATTGACATAATAGCAGTCCCGTATGTTATGGCGTTGTCCACATGCAGGGCATTTTGCTCCCCCAGTGGTAGCAGGTCCTTGATCTGAAGGCCGCTTAAGCGTGGTGGTTTTCCTACCCGCTGTACGTTGATTACGGGGTCTGCCCCAGTTGCCAGATGATGCGCTTTCAGCATGTCGGGCGTCCCCTTCATTGCTCTGGGAGGTTGCACCCCCTTCAGCGAGAAACGATGCATCATCAGCCATAAAGGCCTTGTGTTTCCCTGATCTAAGAAGATAATGCATCATCATGTGTTCTCGGAAGCGTTTCATCATCTCCTTCCGGCTCATGCCAGTTGCAAATCTACCATTGTCCTGAAAGTTTGTGGACCATATGGGCGCAACTTTGTTCACGGCTGCCAGGAAGTCTTTTGTGATCACGTTTAATTGTGATAGTTCGGCGACTCGATATGTCTCCGCCTCTGTAGCTGCCTGGTCATACTCGGCTAGCCACGTGTCCCATTGTGACGCGCTTCTCATCGGCTTGAGGGCCAAGAGGTATCGGTCTCGGGCTCGTTCTTGTTCGATTTGTTCGTCGACTCCGACTGTCAATTGTAAGTCAGTAATCCATTGTTTGAGTGATTTGTCTGGCAAGCAACATGTGCGCAGCAGATGCGGGGACACTGTTGATTGGATGAATGCGACAATTTGTTGCATGCTTGATCGCTCCTTCTTATATTCATGGCGATCGCTCTTGTATTGTTCAAGCAGGATCTTATAGTATTCAAGATCTTCCTTAAACGCTTTTTGTCCTCCTGTTGAGAGTTCGGTCGGTTTCGTCGGTACGTCGATGTTTACAGCTGGCGCGTAGTCCACAACGCTCGGAGCTCGTACGGCGATTGGTTTTGGTATTTCTAGGGCTGTAGACTTGGGGTTGATCTTGTCCCAGACTTTATAGACGACGCATCTGGCCTGCAGTTGCGTGATCCATCCGGTGTAGTCGGTGTGATCCCTTAACGTTACCGTAGGATCGCGGTGGGTTGATTGTGCCATTTTGTATCGTTTGCGGCAGTGAGACTCTTAATTGTCAGATATAATGATTAAAAAGATAGATGATGTAATATGTTGATATTGATGATTCTCTTGTTGTCCCAACCGCGTACGGCCGGTTCTATGTTCTCTGCTAGTGTGCCAAGCTTGGTGGTCCCTGCTCGATTGTACAGATCCGACCTCACCGAAGCTCGTTCTATCTGACAACTACCTACTCCTTAGTAGTAGTTAGATTCTGTGAATTAGCTATAGTATTAACGCGTGAAGGTTATCTAGTAAGTTAGTTATGTAGAGTTGTTTAGGGCGCGTTGTAGAGAGCTGCAGCGCGTCTTACTAAGAGATTAGGGTCTTATTAAAGAGCTAGTAACGTGCTTCACAAGCGAGCGGCGCACCCAAGCGAGCGGCGCACTTTCTCCAGCGCAGCGCACGCACCGCGACGTAGTGCAACACCATCACAAATTCCTATAATATACGTAACAGGATAATATTATTCATAAGCATCGCTATTATCTACATCCTCTATTTCTACCTTGCAGGTGCAGGAGTTATGCCTAATCTTGCTGCAACAGCCGCAGCGCCTCTCTGCGCGCACCCTCTTTGCAGGCGTCTTGCTGTCCTTACAACTACCACCCTCCTTTTTAGCAATTAAGTTAGATACCTTACTAACTGTTAGGGTCTCCTCTGCGTGTACGTACTGCCTCTTACAGGTCTTGCGCTTTGTAAGCGTGTTAACAGCGTCTCAAAGGCAGCCTATTTCCTCCTGCACTAACACTATATTATGAGCTATCTGCTGAGCGCCTTTACTTAGCTGCTTAACCTGCTCATCTAATGAACTTGCTAGAGACCCCTGATAGTTTTGTATGCAATTTCGAATCAGCGTGGATTGCGCCTCTATCTCGCGGGCGTTGCGCGGTGTTTGCGCCTCCCAGGCGACAGTGCCTGGTGCAGGTGGCGTTGGCGTGCGCAGCTGTACATCAAGCTTCAATAACACAACCTCAGGGTCATGCAGGACTAGTCCAGCGCCTCGAAACCCTGCGCGAATGTTCTCTGGTGTAAACGTCTTCTCAAAAGCTGCTTTAAAGGCTAGGAGGAAGGTTTCTTTGTTAATATAGTAGATGTGGCTGCGTGCCAAGAGCGAGATCCTGTCGCCGTAGTGGCGCTTTAACAGCAAGTAGGGGACAACGTCAAGAGGCTGCAGGATGTGTGATGAGTGTGGTGGCATGCAGAGAGTGATAATCTTGTTCTCCTTGCAGTAGTCCTGGAATTCTATCAAGCAGTGGCTCTCATGACCGTCAATAATGAGCAGCCTATACGCCCCAGCAGAGGACGCCTTTGTATGGACGTCGAAATGCTTGAGCCACGCCAGCGCGACGTTGTTATTAGTCCAGCCAGTAGGAGAGACTGTGACAACCCAGTTGCGAGGTAGACTAGTAAACTAGGAGGAGATAAGGACCTTGCCTGCAAAGATAAGGAAGGGTAGGATTATGTGCCCTGTTGCAGCAACACCTTATACTAGGGTAACCTACTTACAATTGCTAGGTTGTAGTTTCTTCTGTTTCCTAGGTTTCTCTAAGCCTGTAACAACAAGCTAAGAGGATATCTTGCCTATTATAAAGCTAGACTTATTAAAGTTCTAGGTGTCCTTATCTATAATACTATACTTCGCCTTTGTCAATTGAACTAGGCTAAACCATGGCTAGATAATCGCTAGGTCCTCGCAGGCAGCTCGCTGGCGATCATACGGACGGCTCCATCGCGTTCGCAGCTCTGGTGTACGCTTAATGAAGTTATCAACCCAGTTCTTGCCTGTAGGCTTCCCACCACACTCTCTCAGCAGTCTATTAGCCATATCTCGTACGTGCACCTTCAAGGGCGGTATTCCACGTAAACTCTCTTCAAGTATACGCTGTATAATTGCCTCCTCTTCTAGCTTTGTAAGGCGTTTTGATTTTAGCTTGCAATTGTGTTAAGAACGTGTTCTGTCGCGTTGTTATTGTATTGTAGTTTAAGGGACCTTATAGACTTTCTCAGCAAGCTGTATACTCTTAATCTGCTCTTTTTAAAGATCTAAGATAGCAAGCTGTACGTCAGCTTCAGTATAGAGTCTCTGGGTTTGGTGTTGTTGAGGCATTACGTGTTGTCGCTGCGCAAGCGTTTTGGTGGGGAGAGTGCGCCGCTCGCTTGGGTGCGCCGCTCGCTTGTGAAGCACGTTAGTGTAAGCTATATCTAAGCCTCTTTAGACGCGTCTATTTAATATAGTTGTGGAGGCATTAGTGTAGAGTTAATGTTTTGGTAGGGTCTTGGCAAAAGTAGGCGACTCGCCCTGGTGGGCGACTTGCCCTACACCTACGTTAGAACTAAGCACGTGTTTAGTAGGCGTATGTGGCAGAAGGGGGAAGTCGAGGCATCACTTCAAGATAGTAACTGTGCCTAGGTAACAGTTATAGTGTAACAGAGTAGGCGCCCTGCCCTCGAAATCAAAACTACGTGACTTCTCTGCTTCTACCAAAAGGTAAGTACAAGAACACTTAAGCAAGTATTCGTTGTAGCATAATGTATATAGACAATCATAGTGCTAGCCAGCTAGCTTTGCCTCAGGTTCCACAACACCATGGGCAACTAAGAACCGTGAGATGTGTGCAAGGATCGCCGAGATCTTCGAGCGTAAGCTCAAGAACCTTTCAAATGATGATCAGTGGGACGTTTGCGGTCGCGGCGGCTTCTTAAATCGCGTGTATGGCTTTGTCGACAGCGCTCTTCCTATCCTCCTTGCTCTGCCTGCATTCCCTTACAAGTCACCAAACCCGAACAAGGCCGTAGGTATCATGCCCGACCTCGCAGAGAACATCGCGTTGGATGTACTTTACGACTTTATCAAGGAGGTCAACGCCTTCTACCCTCCCGGTGCGACCATGTGGGTCATTAACGACGGCCACGTCTTTTCAGACTGCAGTAAGTAACATGCAGTTTCCGGAACACAACAATTGCTAACAGATCCCAGTAGGTGTTGACGACGAGATGATCGATACACACGACGCTTGTATAGTCGAGATCTACAAGGAACGTGTCCCCGGTCAGATCGCCCCGGTTCAAGCGATGGACTTCAAGGGGTTAAAGAACATCTTCAACGCCGACTCTGAGGGATTCCAGACCTTGAAGAGGGTAACAGGCAACGCGCACAAGGTGCCGCACCCGGTCAAGACAAAGATGACAGGCGGTGCCGAGCTATGCAGGAGGCTTATGTTGGGAATCGGCGGTGCCGACCGTGCCTACATCCGCTCGCTCATCGAGCAGCAGGAACCTGAGACTCTGAGCTTGTACCGCGGCCAAACACGCTTCATGCTAGATGATCTTGCCGATGTTCCTTCGGTGAAGTCGCTCGGCGGTAAGCAGAAGAAGAAGACTGCTGCTCTTGTCGCCGAAGAGATGATCTCTCGCAACCAAGGATACTCCAACCTGGCCAAGCTTTTGCTGCCCAACTATGTTCGTTTGTCAATCCACGCGCACAACAACAAGGGCCCCAAATATGCCATTCGTCTTCTCCCCAAGCATTTGGTCCGCCCGATCGACGATCTCGAGAGCCGGTTGGAGCCTGTTGCTGCGTACGAGTTCCAGATTCCTACTCCTTGGCACAACTGCATGATCAAGGTAGAGGGTGATGAATTCATTTACCTTGCTCGTTCGGCTGTCGCGAAGAAGGCCTTGACCAACAGCGGCTACACAGGATCATAGGTCAACGGTCCTGATGGTTCGTACTTCAGCTTGAAGCGTGCTGCAGCTCGGGTGCCAACTCCCCCGAAAGTCGTCATTCCCCAAATAGCGGTCGATAGGGTTACTATTTTCAACGCGAAGAAGGGCGCCATTATCATTGTCTCTCCTTTGGCGGAGAAACAGCGACCGGTTGTCATTTGCTCTTCAATCGTTGGAAGGAAACACCCTATCGTGGTTACGAACCCCGAAAATGGTGGCAGACCTATCGTCATCTGCTCGCTCCAATCTAGTAGGACTGCTGCATCCCCATGGTCTACAGGGATGCAGAAAGTCCGCAATCCTGTTGGCTCCTCCATCGTTCGCACCAAGACTTCCATTGCGATCTACTCTCCTGCTTCAGAAAAGAACGGCGCAAACGTCTCGCAGATACCCGCCGAGTCTCGCCCCTTCAAGCGTGTCGACTCCCACTGGGTCCGTCCTGGAGAGCAGACCAGCAGGCTGCGCATGTTCGTCCAGGACCACGTTCTGCGATCTCAGGTCATCTGAGGTACCCCCTCTCTACTCATCTCTCGCTCTCGTAATATCCCAAAATTGGCTTCTCCGCTTCTTGTAATCTGTTCAGAAAGCATTGCGCAAGGTGCTTCGATAGTAGGCTTGACACTGGCGTTCGCAGGCGTTGCTCTTCTTTATATACCACCAGCGCGGACGATCTTAGCTAGAACTTGCATAGCTCAGCATTCCGCTCATGCGCCAATATTGTTGATAGTTCCTGAGCTTGGCGGTGACTTATGGGATCGAGTGTGCAGTGTTTGTGGATGGCGTGCCATGACGAAGCCTGGACTTTGCGCCTGGCGTTGGGCCGTCGCGCCCCATTTCGTCCTGCCGAGGTGGCACTCTTTTCAGCACTTCTCACCACCGTGGATAAACACGCGCAAACTGACGCATCAAACATGTCAGCGCATGCAACTCAACCCGCGTTGCAGTGGAGGCGTGCCTGATGGAGCTCGATTCAAGGGTGCTTGGCACCGGCGCTCAGTGACCAATGAGCCGCAACTTCCTGCGCCGTGCTGACGGGGAGCCCCAACTTTATGGTGAACAATCAGGAACTGCGGATCCATGAATCAAGTAAGGTACTTGTTAAGTATATAACTGTCGCTTTGCCTCCTTTGTATCCCCCCCCTCTTCTGCCCTTAACTTTCCCTCTGGTGCATCCATATCAATATCCTAGTTCCGTCACGATAGGACCCTCTCGAGTCTTTCTGGTCCTTCTGCCCATCATCACTTTCCACGGAACCGCCGCCAGTAAGTACAGATCTAGCCCAACTAGATAAGCGGCGACCAAAGGGCTGAACCAGTAACAGGTACGAATACTACGTTACCCCGCACATATGGCATCGTCCTCTTCCGTATGTTTGATTTGCTAGATGTTCACGGGCCCATCGGAATCCTACAATTTTTGAGCGGACTCTACAAGATTGATGTTGCCCTCATTGCTGAGACCATGGATCCAGTCACCTCGAAGCCGTCATTGGCTGCAATGAGCCCGTTCAATTCCTCGGTATACCCTATGCTTCCACCCACACATACTTTCAAATCGGCTCCAACATTAGATGTTTTGATCCTTGCTGGTGGTCCTGGCTGGTGCGATCCAACGCTTAATGCTATGTTGGAATACATTGCAAAGACAGCACCCAATGTCAGGCAAGTTCTCACCATTTGTACTGGATCTGCCTTAGCTGCGAGGGCAGGCATAATGAATGGCAGCAAAGCAACAACGAACAAATCATCCTGGCCAAATACTGTCAAAACCAGACTGAACATTACCTGGGTACCTCATGCGCGTTGGGTGGAGGATGAGTCGAGCTCGCCCCCAGTCTGGAGTTCCTCGGGTGTAACAGCCGGTCTTGATTTGATGCTGCATTTGGTCAGTCAGAGATACAGCGAAAAAAATGCAACCTATATTGCCAACATCTTCGAACACCAGAGGATCATAGACCCGAGTCTTGATCCCTTCGCGAGGAACGAGACGGCCCTCGGTCAGGCTGTCGTTCAATCGTGAGGTCTTGTGGCACGGTTCTCAAGGGACGATCCGTTCAACCTTGCACAAGTGTACAAGTTTTGCTTCGTGTCACTGTCGCAAAATACTACCATGTGGAGATCTCTGAAGGCTCAACGCTATCCTAGAAAAGTGCTCTATCTCTTGGAGGAATGCAGAAGCCAGCACCATGTGCCATGCCGGATTATGTACATACTTGCTGTGAGTCCACCTCATAACGCGAAAGCCACGAAAGTCATACAGTTCGGAGATCACACCCTTGTCCCACACATGTGTAAGGACCCTTTGCTCGGTGCTTACTGGACAGGAGGCTTTATTTACCACACGTTGAGCAATCTATCTCGCCTGCATCCACATGCAAGTCGTCCGAAGTAATGTGGCACGACAACCTCACCGCATTCGCCTATGCGCACTGTGTGGATGCGACCAAGATGTAAGCAGACCCTTCAGAATGTCCCTTGTTGGTAAATATTCTGGTGATAACCTTTTCGTGGCTTTGAAAGCGCGCAAACACTCTCGATAAGCGGGGCGATCTTACCTGTGAAGGGAAGGCGCCCTGTGGGCTAAGCATCTCGCATCCTTCACTTTCGTCCTGCGACTTCATCGTCTACTCGTGAACGCGAAAGGTAACAGCGAGAAATGGTGAGTGAAAAGGATAAATTGAAGTCTTGGTGCTCGGGTACCACCTGCTGCAGTGACTCGCCGGTGAAATGGTTTGCGTACCTATTTTATAGGCGAGTGCTCAGCTCCATGTTTATAAGGCAGGCGATGGCCGGCCATTTATTGTTGAAGTTCAACATTTATCGGAAATGAGAATACAGGTTCGCTCCTGCAGTAACGCACCGCTCCTACCAGCTTTCACCTTCCCCTCCTAAACCGAACAAATCTGGTCAGAACTTGCTCAACTCAACAACACCAACATCCTTACAGCTTCAACGCTACCAACGTTCTTTGCCCATCACACTCTCGCCTCCAACCGCTTGCACAAGCCGCAATTATTTAGATTGCCACCATGGACCACTCAGGACACGATACGACGGCCACCGCTACGTCGGCAGTTATGACTGGAATGTCTAATATGGCAGGTTTTACACAGACAGCCACAGGCAGCGTTGCCATGGCTTCGAGCACTGGGATATCAGGTGGTATGAGTATGGGCGGCAGCTGCAAAATTAGCGTAAGGACAGTCCTTCTCAAGCCGTGTGATTATATAGACTGACGCGATTGACAGATGATGTGGAACTGGTACACTGTCGACTCTTGTGAGTGCAAAAAGATCCTACAAGCACACCAGGGTCTAATCATTGCCCACTGCACTGCCTTTTCTCGCCCAATCTACACCAAGACATCGCTAATATGAACAGGCTTCATTGCCCGCTCATGGCACGTCACCTCGAAGGGCATGTTCGCAGGATCATGCATCGGCGTCATCCTCCTCGTAATCCTCCTCGAATTCCTTCGCCGCGCGGGCAAAGAGTACGACCGCTACATCGCTGAACAGTACCTGGCCTCCCACACTCGGACAGCACCCGTTGCATCTTCAGCTTCGTCCGACAACAGTAAGACTCCTGTGACGAATGCTGCTCTTGCTGTACAAAAGTTCCGCCCCAGCATCCTCCAGCAAGCCATTCGCGCGCTGCTCCATATGTTGCAGTTCGCTGTAGCTTACTTCGTCATGTTGCTTGCCATGTACTACAACGGATACATCATCATCTGCATCTTCATTGGCGCATATCTCGGATACTTCATCTTCGGGTGGGAGAGCTTCAATGTGGGTCAGGGTGGCAAAGATCGCATGCAGGAGAATGTCACGGTCTGCTGTGGCTAGGCAGTCACAGCAATGGATCAGGTAGGGCTGATTGCGAGAAGTGCGGACAACGCAATGTTGCAGTCCAGCGAGAAATCTACAGGCTCGTCAGCGTACCAAGGATTAGAAGGAGGCTTTGAGCATCGCTTCGGTTCAATGTAGCACGATGCAATCATGGTGTTGATGAACACCTTTCATGAGCTCATAACAGATATACGATGAATGCAACAAATAGTTATAACGTATTCGATTCATGACCTGGACTCTATGGACATTTGATATCTCAACTCAAGATAACTCCGCCACGATGGCACGCCTATTCGCCGTTGATACCAACTCAAAAGGTTTGTGTGTAGATCGTTATCGTTATCGTTGTTTAACAACCACTGCAGGGCTTCTTCTTATAGTCAGTATCTTGCCTCTGGTGATATATGCACAGAACATACAGGGCAGTTGTCGCAAGTGCAGTCCTTGCCGCAGTTGCAAGTGCTCTGGCCGGAGCAACCGCAGTTGCCGCTGTTGACAAGGGTGAAGATAGTAGACTGCATAGCGTCTGATTTGATTTGATTTGATTTGGTTGGAGAATGGAGTTTGAAGGTAATGGGTCGTGAAGATGTTTTGACTGAAGTGATAAGATGTCAGGCTTGGAATGACTTGAATGCCTCTTATATACAGTCTGCTGCGCGACTTGTGCGGTTGCCCCCAACCTTAGTCTCCGTAGTGCGCCCGCAACGATCCACATCGCCCGCCGCCTTCCCAGTCAGATCGCAGTTTTTGCCTTCCCAAGCGGCAGCGATATGCCTGGTGATCGGATCGAGGCTACCGAAGGTTTGCGCTCGCTGCATGAACTGGTCTGTCGCTAAGCTGCTAAGTGCGTTGTGATTGGACGCGCCACTTTGCGAGGTTTGTGCGAGTGGAGCTGCGAGGTTTGTGCGCGAGGCTAGATGACGGAAGGGGACTGTGCGCCGCTGCTGTCGTAGAATGTTGGGTTGAGGGTTTTGTGCGGAGTGGAGAGCCAAGAAGGATAATTCGGTTGGGGCGGAGCGGGTTTGGAACAGGAAGGTGCGTTGTTGCGCGTGCGACCGTAGCTAGGTACTGGAAGTTGTACTCTGAATCGTCTATGAAAGGCACTGGCATAGTTAAACTGACGCGGACAGGACGCGAAGTGACACTTATCTCTGTATGTAGTCTTTGAGCTTGACCAGCTTAAAGTGGCAGAGTTTATAGCGTCTGCCTGCCAGAGCTTCGGAAGCAGCTTTCCGCCCTCACCCAATCTTTTCCCGTTTCCTGGGCGTTTACCGTCTGTTGAATACCACAGATGCAAAAGAGTGGATTGCCTAGGAGAACCTATGAGTTTTAGAGGCATCCTTCCCTCGAGAAACGCTTCATCCATTCTCACGTTCGAAATGATGCCACCGAGGATCATCATCTGGTTCAGCGAAATTCTGGCCGTGGAGCAGAAGTGTGAATCCCCTGGAAAGATATTGGAGGTGTCGGCTTCGACACTGTCCAAAAGGTCACAAACCATGCCGGTGAACATTTTACCATCTGTGCGAGATCGGGCCTGAGCACCAATGTGCAATGTAAGGGCCAGAGCACATCTGCAGGTGCCTTGCGGAGACGCTCCAGGTGGATAGACCCGTAAAGCTTTTGCTCGGCAACCCCTCGGAGCTGTGAACTGATATGCGCCAAAGCCGGTAGATCGCTGGTTGGCGTTTGGTGAACGTCGATTTCAAGCAGCTTGAGCTGAAGCTTGCCGATGTGACTGTGCGGGAAGGCTGTCACGTTCCAAGAATCCTCGATATCGTCGAGCTCAGTGAGCAATTTCAAGGCTATGTCCGCTGAAGATGCGGTCATGCTATAAGCTCGAGAACGTATGTGCGCGACGTGGTCAATTGGTATTACTGGGAGCAGAAGTATGATACTGGCTCCTCTACTTTCCTTTGTGGAGAGGGAGATCGTATCAGACAAACGCCTAACCCACCTTCACCTGCGGTGAGCGAGGCAATGAGGCTACAGTGGAGTGCCAGTAAGTAAAGGCGACCACGAGGGTGGATACTAGCACGGGATTGCTTACCTCCGTGGTCTATAGAGCCTCATGGCTTGGCACTAGGCTGGGCCAGTCAACGTCGTACGACATGAAGAGTTCTGTGGTGTTTGGTGGCCTGCTATGACCTGTGACCTTCAGAAGAATTCGAGGTGACAAGGTGCTGGTATATAGTCCAAGTAGCTTATACAGCTTAAGCTATCAGCAGAAGAACCTCTCAGTCCTATGGGACTGGATGGAGGTGATTTGACAAGGTACAATAGTCGTCATTAAGCTCTCGCTGGATATTGAAGATCTTGATTAGACACCAGCGTGCTGCTCTAGATGATGGCTGTGTCCAGTATTATAGTTTTTAGATACATTGGAGGCCACTGCTGATGTTGAAAGAACCACTCCTTGATCTTGTGTCCACCAGTGCCATCGCCCTCACAAGCATGTGAAGGAGGCTGAAGATTCATTTAGACTTCAAGCCTGGTTGCCTTCGTATCTTGAGGGTATATTGGGCCGCATCTATGTGCTTCATACGAAGTCGAAGTCGCGACCCTTAGCTTCTAGTCGTGAAGTTGTGAATGCTCAATCGGACGGAAAACGGCATTGTTTCTTTGTTCCTGTGCGATGAGCGTTGCAAGCGGCGCATCCCCTAGCAATTTACATGTCGACTTTCGACCTTGTCGACTTTAGACAGACAAGTCAGCTCGGCGCTTGCCCCGTGAAGAGAGGGCTGAGTTCGCGCATCCCCGCCGTGGCATGCTAACTGCAAGCTCTCCTGTCGACGGCCCGACGGCAGTTCTGCACTCACTGACACTGGATCGATGCTGCATGCAGTTGCTGTGTGCGTATGCTTGGGACCTCGGTGGTTTGCTTCTCAGCTGACCTGGCCGGGAATGCAGTTCGAGCATATCGAGCACAATCCCCTCACCGTTCACCGTGTATACATAGTAACCGCGAGACCGTGGGTTATGGAGTGACTGGAATGAACCGGTGATCTAGCGCAGTTGATTGGCGGAGGCGCCCTTGTGGATTTTAGAAAGCTGAACGTGGATGCGTTGAGGTTAGAGGTGAAACTAACGCCAATGCTTCATGTTAGCAACGGCGGAGTGATCTCCGTCAACGATCAGCAAGCGTAAGCAAGGGCTATCCAAGCGTCTGATTCCCAGTTCCGCGAACAGGGTTCCGTCATTTGCATGCATGGTCCCTCAGCGGGTCGCGTGAGGGCGATGCGTGGAGCTAGTGAACATTGAAGGATGTCTTCAGTCAACGTGCGATGGTGAACCATGTGAAACTTCGTACACCCCAGCCTCAAGACTCTCTCCGTCGATGCACCGAGTTTTCAAGGCCATTGTGATCGTGGACAGTACGCGGATGTAAGAATGACAGTGCCCCATGAGCCATCTATAGGCAAGGGTACTTCAAGTGTGCTGTTGCCGAGATAACTTGTAACATGCGTTCTTGCGCTGTGATATAACACGCACCCTGACAGTGGTGAAACACTGTCGTCTGGGCCGAGCCTAGGAACGAAGACTACCGCTAGATAGAGGTTTCATCATAATCGCTGACATGATTCTGTATTTCGATAAAGCGAGCTGTTGGTTCAGAATACCGCGATCCTACCCAGCGGGCATGCAAGCTGTCGACAGTATTCGACCATGCTTAGATAGAAGTTCCGGGCTTTACAGAGTCTGTGTTACTCATTGCTGCGCCGTTTCAAAGCAGTAGCTGATGATGGCCATTCAAAAAAGCGCTGGCCACTGTCATACGCATCGATATTGAAGCTTGTGCCGGAGACTTCCAGTGTAGAATCGGTGAGGATTTCCTCGTCCGTTACCTCTGATCATTTCGTCCTATATCTAAACGATCTGCGGTGAGTCGTGCGCTGCCAAGCGAGCGTTTGTGGCGGACAACCAGATACATAATCTGCGACGAAATGGTTTTCGGCAATCGAAGACGGTTGTATAGCTGCCATTATCGACATGTGACAAATCGTGGATCTTCGGATGAAGGCTTTCGAATACGCGGAAGCTGTTGCCTCAGTCTGGCTGTAGGTGAGCTTCCAAAAGCGGCAGTACCAAGAGCCACGAACAGTAGTGCTTGTCGCAACAAGGCTTTGGTGACCGGGCTGAACAATGATGACTCGAGCCATGGTCGCACGCAACTGCGTGCACATGTCCATGTTAGCGATCTTCGTGTAGTTGACGTTGGACACGCTGGTATGTAAGCACACGTGCTTGAGGAACTCGGTAGGTTGCTGATGCTGGGCTTGTCGTTCCTACAATCCTACCGAGCCGTCGCTCTTGCTGATGTTGTACTCGGACATCGAAAGGCCACCCCATTCGGGTACACAGCCTTGATTGGACTGAGCGAGAGAGATGATGGGATGATTTGGCAGCAGGTGGAACCACGTGGCGGTGTTTCATAGACGCTATAAGGGTAGAGTCATATAGATATACGAAAAGTGTGCCTCTTGTTCGGGAGTGGTGCCTTCTCTTGTACCACTTGCTGGTAGGGTACCTGCTGCGTGATGGCCAGGTGAGTGTATATGGCGCGCTAACGTTAGGGGCCAGCGACCTGGTTCTTGCAAGCCGTGTGCTGCTTTGAAGGAACCATGCATGCACTGTCTGCATCTCTGTCGATCAAGCCTACGGCAGAGGCAGCACGCTTGCCTTTGAGCAGGACCGGATATGGTGGTCGAGTTTCGGCATACCGAGAGGATGGGCTCTCGGTCTGCCGTGATTGGCGGACACTGGCCCCGCGTGTATCTGTGTCCAGTCCGGCCACGGATCTCACTTGCGAAGTCACAGGCATGCTCGGAGGTTGGTCTGGTAGGGTTCGACACCCCGCAGTGCTTGTTTGCAGACGCGCACACCCGCCAACTCGTAGAAAGAGGTGCAGCTGACTGGCGATGTTGAAGCCTGTGTGCGCTTGCAGCGATTGCCCATGAACAGCGGTTCGAGTCCAGACGTAAATCAATGCAGAGGTCCACTCCCTGGACACAGGAGGGCTGATCTCCTCCTCGAAACCGGGCCCGAGACTGTGATTCGCCGTTCGCACCCCGGGCAGCTCAGCGCCAAAGGGCTGGTTAGCAGCTACAAAAGCGGCAATGGCCACTTCCCACAGACGCGGTGAGCCGTCGTCACGCTAGCAGCTAAGAGAGACAGGCCTCTTGTGGACTCGGAGCAGGACCGATTGCCTGATGAACGTCGTCTGCACCCGCAAAGTGCCGCTTGCGATAGCCTGAAAGCCTCCTGGCAGACGTGCATGGACAGGGATGTGTCGAATGCAGACGCAGCCGGGCCTTTGAGGGGTGGTGAGCAGCGCAGAGCCTCCTCACCAAGAAGCAAAAACGCAACAAGGGCGCCGGTAGCAGCGATGTGGTGCAATGAAGCAACGGTATCTGGGCCTGCAGATGACACGGCAGCGCTCAGCATCCCACGCTGCGCGCAAATGCAGCGTCGTTGGGCTCCGCAGCTGTCGTCAAGGTCGGTAGAGCATTCGAGCAGCCAGCCAGTAGGAGGGCGGCCCTCTACCGGCGCAGTTTCGCCCAGGATCGCTCAGCACTCAGCATGGCAGCAGCGGGAGGCCAGGCTGGCTCTGGAGTCTGGAGCAAGGGTGAAGGCAGCGGCCATACTTTAGTCGGCTTTGCTATGGCCGAGCGCTCGCCTTGTGCCGCGCAGCGACGTTCAAAGCGTCGCAGACAGAATGTCGTCTGGCAGCGCGCGTGTGGTAGTGAGACGGGCGCAGCAGGGAAAGCACGCGTCGAGCAGAAGGCAGGCGCGCCGCAGCACGCCTACACACACAGGATGGCTGTGTGGTACGCTATCGCGCACGACTGTCGCGGTACCTGTGTGACTGCGCAGCAAGTGCTGGGAGCACTCGCGCAGCCGAATCAGCTTAGAGCCGCGGTGGTCGCGGTGCTGCTCAAGGGTTCCGGGTCAAGCCCACAGCACCAGTCCCAACACGCCTTCCCATGGGTGATGTCGCTTTTAGCAAGAGCGCCCCGTCTGCTCTTTCCACCAAACCTCTCCTTCCCACACCCACACCTTGCTCTCCTGCACCGTGCCGTCCCTCTTTTCCTCTACCACTGTCAGATGCTTTGCCCTGTCGCTCCGTGCTGAGACTCACTGCCGCGCGGAGAAGACGCATCCACCCCACAACTGTACTTCCGGAATTGAAGATATCCTCTGCGCCCGCCCGCACCCTTGCTGCCGCCCCGATTGGCTTGCGCGGTACCTTAGAGCCCTCGACCAGCCCAGCGATCCGAGCTCGCAGCCCAGCGCCTGAGCCACCAGCTCTCGAGTCCGCGCCCCCCAAGTCCCTCTGCATTCGCCGCACTTTGCATGCACTGGCCTCACCACCCGTCCTCTGCATCGCTGCCACTCTACCCTACCGCACCCGTTTACGGTTGCAGCCCGGAGGCCCTCGCTGCTGGCGCATTCCTCGCAAGCTCGTCCGCCGGCTAGCGCATCAGCTCCAGCTTTCGTTTTCCACCACAGAGCCTGGTCTCATATCAGGCCGGACCCCAGTGCTCAGCCGTCTTCGCATTGCCTCGCTCCCCCAAGCCGGCCCAGTAGCCACCGCCTGGACGATTGCATCACCTACCGCAGCGGCTGCGCGCAGGAGAATACTGATACTCGACAACGCCAGTGCCCGTAATTCTTACTGCACCGCGCCATTCGCTTATCCTTACACGTCCGCCTGCGCCTTTACGACTATTCGCGCCCATTAAGACTCGACCCGTGCATAACCACGTTTCGAAGCTGTTTTATCCCCAGGCATCACCCTTATCTGCATTCGACCCTCCAACCTCGCCATCCGAAACCTGTCACATCTGGATCGTCACCGTCGACTCACTGCATTGGTCTGCGCCGCTTGTTTTGACTCGTATTGGACGACGCTCTTTGTCCTCCCCACGACCGCCACGATACCCAGGCGACAAAGGAAGAAATGGCCGGTGGGCCTAGTCCGAGCAGCATAAGCCCTTCAAACCTCTCGAACAGTCCTTTTATCCACGGCTCACTAAGCAGCTCCAGCTCGTCCTCACCACCGAAGCTGTTTCCCCAGAACACCATGACCGCAGACGTCTTCACGTCGTCCCACACATACAACATGAACGGCACTATCGGCGAGCGCCGGCCCGCCGAGCGCAACGGCCTCTCTATGCTCTCCTTCGGCGAGGCCGACTCGACACCAGACAGCAAGACTCGGCACGCCATCTTCTTGCACAAACTCCCCAGCAACAGTGACAAGGAGGCTGTGCGCAACATTCTGCTTTTCGCGAAGGACCTCGTAGATTGCGAAATGGTCTCTCATACTCGTTTCCCTGATGATAAGGGCTTCGCCTCCGCCATCGCCTACTTCCAGACTTATGAGGGCGCAAAGGAGGCCCGCGATCTTCTCAATGGCAAGCGCAATGCTACCAAGGACGCAACTCTGATTGTTGAGGTGTTGCAGGATGGGCTTAGTGGCGCTATTGGCTCGCGGCGCAACACTGTCGATAGCGGATCAGCGCGACATGGATCCATCGCGTCGTCCACCGGGATCGCCGGCGCGACCTCCAATGGTCGTCAATCCTCGCGTTACAACGGGACTTTCCAAAATATGGAGAAGATGTCCCCACCAAATGGAACCCCGGGTCTTGGCAACGGAGAATTCGGAGTATCCAACCTGTTCTCGCCGACCTCACCAGTGCAGACCACATTTGCAAGCCGCAATCTAGGAAAGTCTGTCATTAATGACGAGGCTGACGATGACAATGATTTGCTCAACGAATCTATCGGATACGCCACTGGGGGTCCGTCTGCTCAGTCCAACATGTCGCGCAGAGCAACGAACCCGAACCCATCGATCCCAGTGTCCCGTTTCGCGTCCTTGTCGCTGAACACAAACAGCGTCAACGGCATGAGTTCCCCGCCATTGAACAACTATGCATCTCCACGATCAGCTGCCACCATGCAATCGCCAGGACCTGGCCTCTCGGCAATGTCTCCGCATAACGTGCCGTCAGCTCTGACGAACGGGCCCAATACGGGCTTTCAGCAGTTTTCGTCTCATTTCGCCCGACCGACATATCCTCCAGTCAACCCTGCTGATCAGAATCCTCCTTGCAACACGCTGTACGTCGGAAATTTGCCGATGGACACTTCTGAAGACGAGCTCAAGGCCGTATTTTCCAAGCAGCGTGGATACAAGCGTCTGTGTTTCCGCACCAAGCAAAACGGCCCTATGTGTTTTGTTGAGTTCGAAGACACATCGTTCGCTACCAAGGCTCTGAACGAGCTTTATGGATACATGCTGCACAACAGTGTGAAGGGCGGTATCCGACTCAGCTTTTCCAAGAACCCTCTTGGTGTTCGCAGCGGTCAGCACGCCAGCATGGGGTCAGCGTCTGCCATCACGCCAAGCACCCCTCTGTCTGGATTCGGAGGCGGCGTTGGAGCTCCTCCTGGCTTCTCTACTGCCACCGGCCCACCCCCCGGCTTGTCAGCTCCTCCAGGCCTCGCGAACCACTCTCATACCAACGGAAATAACAATTTCGGCATGTACGCCAACGGTGGCTTCGGCGTGGGACCAAATGAAATGTCCAGTGGCATGCGTCAACCCATGGCAACAGGCGGCAACAGCTTTGGAAACATGAGTGGAAGCTATTCCGCCTACATGATGGGTCGCTAGACACGACGTTAACGACGCCGATGATTGATGTGGAGTTTGGGGAGGGG